>NC_057732.1:1233243-1372839 GCF_004010195.1 Chiloscyllium plagiosum | reverse complement strand
CCAGCCTCTACCACTTCCTCTGCCAGCTCATTCCACACACGCACCACCCTCTATGTGGAAAAAGTTGCCCCTTAATTCCCTTTAAAATCTTTCCTGTCTCACCCTAAACCTATGCGCTCTAGTTCTGGACTCCCCCACACCAGGGAAAAGACTTTGTCTATTTATCCTATCCATGCCTCTCATGATTTTATAAACCTCTATAAGGTCACCCCTCCGCCTCTGATGCTCAAGGAAAAACAGCCCCAGCCTATTCAGCATCTCCCTAAAGCTCAAATTCTCCATCCCTGGCAACATCCTTGTAAATCTTTTCTGAACCCTTTCAAGTTTCACAACATCCTTCCGATAGGAAGGAGACCAGAATTGCGCACAATATTCCAAAAGCGGTCTAACCAATGTCCTGTACAGCTGCAACATGACCTCTCAACTCCTATAATCAATGGTTTGACCAATTAAGGAAAGCATACGAAGCACTGCCTTCACTATCCTATCTACCTGCAACTCTACTTTCATGGAACTATGAACCTGCATTCCAAGGTCTCTTTGTTCAGCAACCCCTCCTCTAGCTTATCTCTCCACGCTTCAGGCTCTCTGCCTTTATTCCTGATGAAGGGCTTTTGCCCGAAACGTCGATTTTGCCTGTCCTCAGATGCTGCCTGAACTGCTGTGCTCTTCCAGCACCACTAATCCAGAATCTGGTTTCCAGCATCTGCAGTCATTGTTTTTACCTTTTTATCCCATTAACTTTGGCCAACTAACAATCACCCTTGTGCATTGAGTATATCAGCATCGGTGCACAGCTAGCTCCAAAAATCCTCTTAGATCTGGCGGTATTGTGTTTCAATGAGGATGCATGTCATGCTGATGATTTTGGAAAGTATGATTGACTTTGATCTTCTCCCAACAAAACTACTAACAAACCAACCAATTTCCCTCTACATACTAACCATTCCCTACTAAAACAAAATCCTAATGGTATGCTGTTTTAGTAAATAAAAGTCCCACTCATATAAAAAGGCAATAGAATTTAGTCTCTCAAAATTACAGCTAGGATATGTCTTTCGGACTGCTCTTCTCCCTCTCCACTGATTTTCCACTAGGAACACCTTTCTCCATTGAATTCTGGTGTCTGAATTGCCTCTCTCTCTGTTGAATTCTTGTATCAGTAATATTAGTAAGAGTGCCATAGTACCTTTAAGATGGTGCCTTATCAGAGAGCTTAAAGATTTCTGTGAGAGCCAGATATTTACTCTTCAGATGGCAGTTTGCTGTCACACTGATTTTCAAAAATCTTCTTCTTATATACCCTTGATGACCTGACAATTTTCTTATAATAAGATTAGTCCAAGGATGTCAAAACCACCAAATTTAAAGTTAATTAGGTTTTGGTATCTAGGGCCTTGTTTAAATTAATTGGCTAATATTCAATCTGGTTGCTTTAATATCAAAACCAGCCTAGGTTGCTAACCACACAGCCAATTGATAGATATGTTTCAATTTCAGAACTCTGTGTATCTACAGCTGCTTGCAGGCATTTTTATTTGTTTACATAGAACATAGAAGAATACAGTGCAGTACAGGCCCTTTGGCCCTCGATGTTGCGCCGATCCAAGCCCACCTAACCTACACTAGCCCACTATCCTCCATATGCCTATCCAATGCCCGTTTAAATGCCCATAAAGAGGGAGAGTCCACCACTGCTACTGGCAGGGCATTCCATGAACTCACGACTCGCTGAGTAAAGAGTCTACCCCTAACATCTGTCCTATACCTACCCCTCCTTAATTTAAAGCTATACCCCCACGTAATAGCTGACTCCATACGTGGAAAAAGGTTCTCATGGTCAACCCTATCTAAACCCCTAATCATCTTGTACACCTCTATCAAGTCACCCCTAAACCTTCTTTTCTCCAATGAAAACAGCCCCAAGTGCCTCAACCTTTCCTCATACGATCTTCCTACTATACCAGGCAACATCCTGGTAAACCTCCTCTGCACCCGTTCCAGTGCCTCCACATCCTTCCTATAGTATGGCGACCAAAACTGCACACAATACTCCAGATGCGGCCGCACCAGTGTTTAAATCTCCAAGCTTTGAAAAGCACATTACCTCTTAAAGGGACCATGCACTCTTCCCCACCCCCCAACCAGCATTTTTCATAGACAAATTCTAACTCCCTACCTTCCAATTCACAAGTACTGTGCACAACTTCACCACACAATTTAATAACCAACTTTCATCCTGCTTTTGGGAAGCAGCAGTTTTGCTTCCTCCTCAGTTAAAGTGACTCTAGACATCTAGTTTCCCACATGTGGAAACCTCATAAGATACCTCCTGACATTTTCAGTCTTCATCACTTCATTTACAAGTTCAGTTCTATATTTGTATATATACTCCTGTTCTGAAGAACGGTCATATTAGAATTGAAATGTCTATTTCTGTCTCCACAGATGCTGCAAGACCTACTGAGTTTCTCCAGCACTTTCAGTTTTTATTTGAGATTTCTAGCATCTGCAGTATTATATAAAAAATTATTATGGATCTCACAGCTTTTCATAGCTCAAAATTAGCTAATTTGACATTAAAACAGGTAACTATCCAATTCTTACGCATTGCCGAAACCTCCTGTAACTGTGACACTCACTTCCCATTATGTATTTCTAGTTAGCTATTTTTCTCATACATTCATTTGGTCCATTACTTCTCCAAGCCATTTAAGAACGATATGCAACAGTAAACTTTCAGATAAATGTCATTTTTCAGAGAGAGCATTAGTCAGAAGCAGTGAGTCCCTCTTGCTGAAGACTGCCACAAGCTGAAAACGTTTTTTTCTGTATCTAGTCTACTAGCTCTTTTATAAATCCTGGAAATCGCAATCAAATCACCCCTTAGGGAAAGTAAGTCCAGCTTCAATATTTCTTCAGTGTACTTTAACTCGGTGAATATTCTAAGGAATCAGAGTGCTGGGTGATGTTCTCTTTAAACTGCAAGGCCAATGTCATGCCAACACCTTGCCAACCCATTCACTTTGGGTCATTCCAGGCAAGGAGCAGAGAAGCTGGAGAAACTAGAGGGAGCATAGGCACCAGCTATATGTATCCATCAACATCCATCATTTCAGCTTTTTCTCAATTTCACAAAAATATACCCACACCAATCTGTTCTGGTCCAAAATGAATCTCAGACATTCTTGCAAGGAAGTTCATCTGTCACAGTTCTGCCCACACACACCTCAATAACTTACAACTAGTGGAGTGCCTCAGGGATCAGTGCTGCGGCCCCAATTATTTACAACATATTAATGACTTGGATGAGGAAAGTGAATGTACTACCACCGGATTTGTAGGCAACGCAAACATTGCTGGGAAGGCAAGTGGTGAGGATGACGCAAATTATCTGTGGGGGAATAAAGACATAGGGTGTAGGTTTGCTCGGTTTGATATCCAGGTTTGATATCCAGACGTTTCATTACCTGGCTGGGTAACATCATCAGTGGCGACCACCAAGTGAAGCGAAGCTGTTGTCTCCTGCTTTCTATTTATATCGTTCTCGTGGATGGGGTTCCTGGGGTTTGTGGTGATGTCATCTCCTGTTCGTTTTCTGAGGGGTTGATAGATGGTATCTAGATCTATGTGTTTGTTTATGGCGTTGTGATTTGAATGCCAGGCCTCTAGGAATTCTCTGGCATGTCTTTGCTTAGCCTGTCCCAGGATAGATGTGTTGTCCCTGTCGAAATGGTGGTTTTTTTCATCCGTGTGGTGGCAATGAGGGAGAGAGGGTAGTGTCTTTTTTTTTAAGACAGGTTTAGTGAGAGGGGAAAAGCTTGGCAGAATTTAATGTGGGAAAACGTGAGGTTACGCAATTTCAGAGATAGAATATAGAAGCTGAATATTAATTCCTCACAGAATCCCTACAGTGTGAAAACAGGCCATTCAGCCCATCAAGTCCACACCAACCATCCAAAGAGCATCCCACTCAGAAACACCCTGCATTTCATATAGTTAATCCACCTACCAACCTACACAACTTTGGACTGTGGGAGGAAACCCACACAGACACAAGGAGAATGTGCAAACTCCACACAGACAGTCACCCAAAGGTGGAATTGAATCTGTGAGGCAGCAGTGCTAACTACTGAGCCACTGTGCCATCCCAAGTAATTGAAGAAAAACTGCAGAAAGTGATAGAGCAGAGGAATTCACCCAAAGGTGGAATTGAATCTGAGTCTCTGGCGCTGTGAGGCAGCAGTGCTAACTACTGAGCCACTGTGCCATCCCAAGTAATTGAAGAAAAACTGCAGAAAGTGATAGAGCAGAGGAATTGGGAGTCCTTGTGTGTGAATCCTAAAGATCGAGCATCCAAATTCAATACCATATATGCCTTTATTTCAAAGAAATGGAGGACAAAGTAGGGATGTTTAGCTTAAACTATACACAGCACCAGATAGACCAGAGGTGGAAAGTTTGGGTCCCCTTGTCTAAGACACTTTAAGACATCTGTCACTATTGAAACATACATGATTCTTGGAGGACTTGACAGGGTAAACTTGGAGAGGTTATTTCTCCTTGAGGGAGAAACCAGGACCAGTGGGTATAATCTGAGTAAAGGGATA
The DNA here is from genome assembly GCF_004010195.1 of Chiloscyllium plagiosum. Lineage (NCBI taxonomy): Eukaryota > Metazoa > Chordata > Chondrichthyes > Orectolobiformes > Hemiscylliidae > Chiloscyllium > Chiloscyllium plagiosum. The sequence goes on along the minus strand of NC_057732.1, from coordinate 1,368,229 downwards.
CACATTTTAAATAGAGATAAGGAGCAATTTTTTCTCTCAGACGGTAGTGAATCTGTGGAATTATTTACTGTCAAGGGCTGGGTCATTAAGTTTATTCAAGACTGAAATAGACAGCTTTTTAAATCATTAAGGGAATCAAGAGTTATGGGGGAAAAGGCAGGACAGGAGACTTGAGGATTAGAGTCATAGAGATGTACAGCACAGAAACAGACCCTTTGGTCCAACTCATCCATGCCGAACAGATATCCCAACCCAATCTAAATGATCAGAATTGAATGGCGACCCAGACTCGATGGGCTGAATGGTCTACTTCTGCTCCTGTGTCTTATTGTCTCTTTGTAACTGTGTTATTTACTATGCCAACAAATCTTGTGTGATCAGTAAACTTGAATGTGTGAGTCTCCATGTGTTTTTTAAGTAAAGACCAAACACTGAGCACTGCTGTTGTTCCAGCGCACATTCATGTCCAGTTACAGTGTTGTAATTTGAGCACAGTGGCTTGTTAGTTTATGGGTATGACTGTTGTTGTTGAATGATTGAGATGCAAGAGATCAAATCATGGAGGAATCATGAGCTTTAATCAATAGGTTTTGAACACGTGCAAGAGGCTTCTCAAACACCTTCTGGAAGTCTCCATCTATAAACATTTTGCTGTCAATTTTGTTACCGACTTTCTTAAAAGATTGTAATCTAATTCATTAATCATTACCTGCACTTTATAATCTCACATTGACTCAAATCAGCTAATATTTTCCAAGTGTGGATTCATTCTCCCTTTAAATCTGGATTTCAATTCCCTACAGCAGATGCTAGGCCGACACAATTTACAATTTTTTAGTCTCTCTTCTTTTTTCTTATGGAATGGGATTTTGTTTACAGTTTTCTAATCTAAGGGAGGAAATTCTGAATCAGGAGATCTTTGGAAAATTATGATGAAGACGTCTGCAATTTAATCACCTATTTCCTTCAAAGCCCTCGGGTGAAAACAGCTGGGTTGTGAGCCTCTGAGAATCTTTCAGTGCCTTTTTTTTCTAATGCTTTATCTTCAGTTTGAGTTTCTCTGGACTGACAGACACAGTATACTCTTGCTCTTCTGAGAATATTGACACAAAGTAAATATCAAAAAGCCTGCCATTTCCTTAATTTCATTTGAGATATAACCTGCGTCTGTTTTAAATGGCCCATCTTACCTTTCAGGTGCCCTTTCTTTTCCAACATAAATGCAAAGCTCTTCTGGGTTAATTTTGATATCCCTCACAGGATTTGTATTTTTTTGCCCTTTCTGCAACATCACAATCTTTATCTTCTACTGCTGTTCTTTATATCTCTCCTAGGCCCCTGGAGCTACACTATTCTTGAATATTGACATGCATTTTCTTTTAGTTTTATGTGTTATCTCTGACATCTTTTTCTGTTTCATTTGGTTGTTAGAGCACTTTCCCTGAGGGCCAATGCAGATTCTGTATGAAACTGTTTTCTTCTTTTTATTACCTCCCACTTCCATCTGCAGTAATTGTTTTGACCAGTATGTTGTCAGTATCTGTCTCAGCCTGTTAGACTAAAATCTAAAATCTCGTTAACTCTTGTGTCTCTCCTTCACGGATCAAAGTTTGAACTTGATCATATTATGAAGTAAATGTTCCTTTGCTGCTAGATTACTAGTTTAGTCTGGCTCATTGCCTACTACCACATCTAGTATGACTAGCCTATGTGTTGTTATGTACCTAAGAGGGCAGAGGGACAAACCAGTTCTAGTCATGTGGTGACAACAACTTGCATTTCTGTGGTGTCTTTAGCATAGTAAAATATCAAAGAACATTTGATTAGATTCCCTATAGTGTGGAAACAGGCCCTTCGGCCCAACAAGTCCACACCAACCCTCCGAAGAGCAACCCACCCAGACCCATTCCCCTACATTCACCCCTGACTAATGCACCTAACACTACGGGCAATTTAGCATGGTCAATTCACCTAACCTGCACATAGAGTCATAGAGATGCCGACCAGATATCCCAACCCAATCTAGTCCCACCTGCCAGCACCTGGCCCATATCCCTCCAAACCCTTCCTATTCATATACCCATCCAAATGCCTCTTGCAATTGTACCAGCCTCCACCACTTCCTCTGGCAGCTCATTCTATACACGTACCACCCTCTGCGTGAAAATGTTGCCCCTTAGGTCTCTTTTATATCTTTCCCCTCTCACCCTAAACCTATGCCCTCTAGTTCTGGACTCCCCGATCCCAGGGTAAAGACTTTGCCTCACATCTTTGGATTGTGGGAGGAAACTGGAGCTCATAGGAGCAAGGTCAAACAACATTTGACACAAAGGCACACAAGGAGACATGAAGACAGATGACCAAAACTTGATCAAAAAAATGCCTTAAAAGAGACAAGAGAAACAAAGAGGCAGAGACATTTGTGGGGATGGGGGGAGTTCTACAGCTCAGGACTAAAGTACCGGAAGGTTCAGCCAACAATGATGGAGAGATTAAAATCAGTGCCACACAAAAGCTGTGACCTCTGGGGAAGCACTGATCTCCCAGAGAGTTTCAGGGCAGGAGATAAAGATTATGACGATGCTGCCCCTTTAACAAGGTTATGTTGTCCTTGGTTTCTTCCATGAGGGGTTCCAGTAAGTCTGGAAATATCTACTACAGAAGGCTTTTAAATCTTTCTTTTAGAACACCTGTACAATGAAAAGGGAGTGGCCAGTTCTCCCAGTTCAGGGTTTGGGTTGGTTTGCTTTTAGCAGACTGTCTATTTTGAGGCTGCTGGTCAGAGAAACAGCTCCATGCTGACCCTTTCTTTCTCTGATATCTCTCCTATAAGAAGCTGTATTTGATTTTACCTTTTTTTTTTGCCAAGGTGGTGTTTATGGGGATGTTGCAAGTATTTGGAACAACATTATTAAGTTGCCGATAGAGTTGATTGGATTTTCCGCTAGGTTAAGTTATTCTAAATTTGGTTCTCTTTTGTTTTTGTTTCATTCATAAGTGTGTAAATAAATTCTGTTTTGTTTAAAAATATGAGTGGTTTGACCAACTGCATCACTCCCTGGAATATTCACTTTACACCTGCTTAGAACAACTAGCAACGTTAAGGGCTGGGCAACCTTCTTGAAATGTTTTGAGGGGGTCTGGCCTGGTCCATAACAGGATGATGAGGCCTTAGAGGAATTAGAAAACAGGGAGGAGAATTTTAAAATCAAAAAACTTGTCATAACCAGCAGGAGTGTTCACCATATGCTCAGTGAACTGTCAATTGTGATAGCTTTTGCAGGCCCCTAATAATTTGTAATGATTCCCATTTAAGAAAATCAGCAGGCAAGCTTTTATTCAAACTGGTTAAAAATCAGTTTATCATAAGTTATTGCAGAAGGCTCCTTTGAGGTAAAGAGATAAAGTTTTATGAACAAGAAATCGCAGATAAAGCAGGATAGACAAGACAGCAGAGTACTCACAATCTGAATAGTATACCAATGGGGGCTGTTATTTGAATCATTTGTTGCAGAATTGAAGAGTTTAACGTTTGAAGTCATATCCAGCTGCAGTGATGGCATCTCCGTCATGTAGTCTTCTTGCTCAGGTAAACCAGCAGAACAACAGATTTCGGGAGAGCCAGAGGTTCCTTGTTATTCAATAGTTCTGAAGATTCAGCATTTCCACAATCTCTGGTTTTCCTTTGACAGAAAAGTGATTGCTTTCTGTCTACCTTTTGCTCTTTGTTATGTCATAGTCAAACCATCCTCTGAGTCTCGTTCTCAAATCATTCCCATGGAAATCTATAAACTGGCTGTTCCTAGACAGGTTTCTTTATACAGTTCAAAATTCAAAATGGTAGTGTGCTGATTTTGGGTTCCACAGAGCAAAAAAATCAATTATGTTGAGCCTCCTGGCTGCTGTTTCTCTCTAAAACCTGAATTCTCGCACCTCCATTGTCTGATTGCAACCTCCTGGTTTCTCAATAGTCTTTACTTTTCCAGGCATGGCCCTTTACAAGCTATTTACAGCTGGCATCTACACAGTGAGGTGACTTGTAGCAGCTCTGTTGTTTTAGCATCTTATGTCTGGTTAGCATCAGATTTTCTTTTACAAAGTCTTACAATTGTCATAAGCCCTCAGTGCGTGATTGCAATGTCCACCTGGAATCAGTGTAAGTCAATGAAAACAGTGCTGAGTGGAGCTGAATGTCGGTCAGGATATGGGCAGAAGAGTCTTGGATGTGTTCAAGTTTATGGAGGGTTGGCCAGGACAAGGGTTCAATTAGTCAAGTCCACAGCACAGCGTGGCTCTCCATCAGTACTGCACGAATACGGTCAGCAAGGAATGTGTGAGGCTTGAACTCACAAACGTCTGACCCAGAAACAAAACAGAAGCACAGAAAGAGGCCAAGATGCTGCAAAACCTTCCTTGCACCATTTTGTTAAAATTCAGAAGCAATCATTGTTTGTTTTGTCTTTGGAGACGCTTCAAACCTGAAAATGATAATTGCAAATAGATTTTCATCTCTTCTCAACGTCCTCCCTGCTACTATGAAATGAAAAGATTTCAGGTAAAGCTTTACAGAGACCAAGATTAATCCAGACAGTGAATTTCAATCTGAAAGAGCAAACAATTTGGATAAAACAAACTGTACTTAGTGATGACAGAGGGTTGTAATTTCACACCAGAAACAGTCTAATGGATGCAGTGACAGCAGTAATGGACAGGGAGCCTGAAGCCTTATGAAAAAATATTCCAGTTTAAATCTGCTCCTGATCCCTGTCACTGCACCGCCGACTCCAGAAACCCCTACCCCCTGTTCTATCAAACTCCAAAACCACTTGCTCCCATACAAACATGACTGGATAATTCCAGAAACCCAGTCAAATATTCAGGTCACCAGGCACCAGGTGGAATTTAAATTTAATTAACGAATCTGACTTTCAAAGCGAGGCTAACAGTGACTACAAAACCATGGTCGATTATCGTAAAAGAAACCCATCTAGTTTACTAATTTCCCTTATGGAAGGAAATCTGCCATCCTTACCTGCTCTGGCCTACATATGACTCCACACTCACAACAACCTCTTAGCTGCCTTCTGAACCATTCAGGTGTATCAAACATCTACAAAGCCTGATAAGAGAATGAAACTGGACAGATGACCCAGCAATGACCAAGGCACCAAAATGACAATTTGCAAACCCAGCTATTTCAACCCTGCACCATCCTCCCAATAAACTGCTTGGGATTTATGCAAAAATTAGGAGAATCGTCCCACAGATCAGTCAAGCAACAACCTGACCCAGTCATATTCATAGAATCACATCTTACAGACACCACCACCACCAATTTTGGTGTGCACTGTCCCACCAGCAGGACAGACCCAGCAGAGGTGGTGGCACAGTGATAAACAGGCAGGAGAAAACTATTCTGGGAGTCCTCGACATTGAGTCCAGACCCCATACAGTCTCATGGCATCAGGTCAAACGTGGACAAGGAGACCTCCTGCGGTTAGCAGCTATCACTCCCTCTTGGCTGATGAATCAGTACTCCTTCATGTTGAACATCACTTGGATGAAGTACTGAGGGTAGCAAGGGTACAAAATACACTTTGGGTGGGGGAATTCCTATGTCCATCACAAAGAGTGGTTCAGGAGCACAAGTATGATCGAGATGATCTGGTCGTAAAGGACATAGCTGCTAGACTGAGTCTGTAGCAAGTAGTGAGGGAACCAACAAGATGGAAAAATGTACTTGACCCCATCCTTACCAGCCTGCCAATTCTAGATGCATGTGTCCATGATGATATTAGGAGGGAGCATCGCACAATCTTTGTGGAGGTAACGTCCCATAAGTACTCATGTTCTGACTTTGTACTTTTTTATTCATTCACAGGATGTGGACTTCACTGGCAAAGCAACCCTTAATTACCAGTTCAATTTCTGTCAATGGTAATCCCCAGGCTTGTATTATTTGAGTAGTAGTTTAATATTACATTGAAAACATAGTTGCTTTAAATTTATAAATTTGTTCTTGATATGTGGGCAAGATGGAAGGTCAGATTTCTTTCCTTCCTTAGTCGCCCTGAGAATGTGTTGGTGGACCTTCATTTTGAATTATTAAATATCTGTATGGTGCCACTGCTCCACCTTGCAGCTAATAAGATAAGATATTGGTCTGTCTGACCTATACTAGTTTAAATGCCTCACATGAATATTCACCCGTCTAACTTCAATTCAGTATCAGCATATCCTTCTGCTCCTTCCTCCATTACGTACTAACCTTGCTGCCTGCAACAGCTTGCAACATTTTTGAAAATGGCAGGTCAATTTGAGAACACTTTTAAAAAGGCATTTGCTATTATTGAGTTTCTTAACAGAGAAAAAAATGTTAAAGTGAGGAAGGTATGTCAACCCATTGTTAAACAATCCTGTCATTAAAATTTGGTGTGTACATCTCAGATGGAATATTGGGTCAATTCTGGTCACCAGACTTTGGGAAGGAGAATGGAGAGGGCGCTGTTGAGATTTTGAGAGATGGAAGAAATTGGAATTTTCTCCTCAGAACAGAGAAGGCTCAGGGCAGATGTGTTGGAGGGTTCAAACTCAAGCTGTTTTTTGGGAGTGGGAATAAATAGACTATTTTCATAGACAGGGTGGTCAGTAATCAGAGAAGACAAGATAAAAATTATTGGTAGAAGAGTGAGGGAGACATGAAAAGCCATTTCTCCACAGTCTGTTGTTCTGATCTGGGATGTGTTTTGTGAAACGACCGGGTAAAATCAGATATAGCGGTAACTTTCAGAGGGGAATTATCAGGGTGTATCTCTCAGGTCTCTGTGCAAACTGCAAGGGGTTGAGACTGGACAACTCCCTCAATGAGCTAGCACAGGAATGATAGGTTGCATGGCTACATTTCTTGCTGCATCATTCTCTGTAAATCTACCAATGTGCTGTGATCTCAATAGGGACCTATTCTCAAAAAGAGATTTGAACCAGTCAATAGCTGAAAGAATGACATGCAAAAGTTTCAGCTGGTAACACTTTTATTGCAATAAATGACTGAGAAAAGACACTACTGACTAAACATGATTTCACCTTTTGTGAGTAATATACTTTAAACTGTAAAGAGTAATATTTCTCTTATATAAATATAATACATCACACTCTGTTCAATTATCTCCTTTTTTTAATCAAAGAATTCACAATTCATCCCTGCTTCCAAAGGGCTTCTCTGTTACATGGAGCAGTAAATTTGAGTAACTGTTTGCAGGTACTTCCTCAGTTTCAGAAATCTACCAGCAGCAGTAAAATGTGTTCTAAAGCCCTTCCTCCCTCTGGCTGTGCCAGGAAACTTTCTCTGAATCTTTAATTAACTGCAGGAAGCATCATGTTAGCTAGAGACCATCTCTGTCCTGCATTGGGCAGTGATAGCTTACAAATCCAAGCAGCATCTATCTCTGCTGGCCACCTGAAATGAAAACTGTTGTCTGTCCGAGATATTCACTCTTATAGCGAGGCTTGTAACCTCACCCCAACAACAGGAGTTCTCAACCTGTTTTCCTGATCTTTAACGCTATTTTTCTGGTATTTTTATGATAGAATAGCAGACGTCCCCTGTGAAAAGTCACCTTAGTGTTCTTCCCTCAGTCCTACAGCTACTTCACAACTGACAATTCAGAGAAGGATAATGGGAGCCGCACACACACACATACCCACACACACCCACACACAGATACATACACATATAAACACACCAGATACATAGACACACATGCACAAACACAGATACACACACGCGCAGACACACAAAAACACAGATACACAGACACACAACATACATGCATACTGAGAGATATTGTGTTATAGATTATCTTTATTAACTCACTCACCAGCTCGCTATATTGTTTAATACCAGGTCCCTATTCATTCATTCATAACCCAGGGTGTGCCTGGGTGGCATGGTGGCACAGTGGCACAGTGGTTAGCACTGCTGCCTCACAGCGCCAGAGACCCGGGTTCAATTCCTGCCTCAGGCAATTGTTTGTGTGGAGTTTACACATTCTCCCTGTGTCTGCGTGGGTGTGCTCCGGCTTCCTCCCACTGTCCAAAAATGTGCAGGTTAGGTGAATTGGCCATCCTAAATTGCCCGTAGTGTTAGGTGAAGGGGTAAATGTAGGGGAATGGGTCTGGGTGGGTTGCTCTTTGGAGGGTGGGTGTGGACTTGTTGGGCCGAAGGGCCTGTTTCCACACTGTAGGGAATCTAATCTACTAACCTGTTATTTACTGTAACATGTTTCATTCATTCAATCGTAGCACCGTGGATTTATATTCTATTTTACTAACATAAGAGAAACCAAATTAAAACAACCTTTTATGATTAAAACAACCCTTTCTAATCAAACAGACTGTAGGGAATCTAATCTACTAACCTGTTATTTTCTGTAACATGGTTTCATTCATTCAATCGTAACACCGTGGATTTATATTCTATTTTACTAACATAAGAGAAACCAAATTAAAACAACCTTTTATGATTAAAACAACCCTTTCTAATCAAACAGCCCTTTCAAACCCCTTGCTGCATTTTCACACCTTATCAGCCTTTGCTACTAACAGTTTTCGAGTTACCTTCGAATAGGTGTCAATATCAGAAACAATACCATTCGCATCAAGTCTCCATGAAACATTATAATATTAATCAGCCCTTACCAACCATTTCCTGAATCTGAATAGATTACTGAACACTAAACAGTTTAAATACCTTTTAACTGAGCAATTTTCCTTTTAAAAAACTGACTGACAACATAGTGCTCCTATGAAATTGCATGAATGAATGAAACTCACACAGGAAAATAGTAAACAAATCTGCAACCCAGGTGCAGTAATCAGTTTAATATACTTTATTCTTTTATTAAGTACAGGTACAATTTCTAACTTATTTAGAGCATATAGGCCTAGTATTTTTTACTAACATTTACTACCTAAAAAGACCAAAGAACTAACACCTCTTAATTATGCAAGCAGACTGCACAGACACTCTTAATCCCATCAGAAGTAGCAGCCAGCACTTAGCACATTTTAACCCATGTACTGTCTCCAAGAACAGAAGCCCTTCAAATCATTGTGCATTCTTGATAAAACAATGTAACACCATAGTAATGGAATTTTAAATATATCTAAGAACTGTATATAAAGGGGCTCTTGTAAGAACTGTATTTCAGGATTCTGTTGCTGCTTCAAACTTGTGCTGGGATTGCTAAATAAAAGAGGCTATTTTCGCCATCAACCATTCCAGTCATTATTTGAACATAATCCCACAACACACACAAAGATACACGTGACATAGACACACATTCAAACACACAACACACACTTACGCACACACAGACACACAAAAACGCAGATAGACAGACACAGACACACACACATTCACACATCGCTGTGTGTTCCAAAGAATCCAGAGGACATTGGACCACAATCTTATAGAAGTCATAATCTTCAAGGCTACCACAATCATCCTCAATGCTGTGTGACCCCATTTTACACCCCCAATCCCTATCAATGGCCACATTTGATTCCTTGATAACTGTGGATTATGTTACGACACAGAGGTGTATCCCTGGTTTGGTTATTTAAACCAAACACCCAGAAAAGCTCGCCTTGCCTCATAATCTGTTGAAATATGGGTGACAGAGAGCTTCCAAATTCCACTATTTAAAGAAAATAGCATCAATTTACTCTCTTACTCTAAAAGTGAACCTTAAACTAATAACTATTAATTAATCTAAACATCTCTTTCTCTTAACTGCTTTCTATCTGCCTCCAACTCTATTACAATATGCTGTTCCAATAAGACACTTATTAAAATTACACCAACTTAATTTGATAACCACACAGTCTCTGTCTTCTTCTGAATCCTCACTCCTCTGGTTGCTGACCTCCCCAGGTCATCATCTTTCTTTTTATTGCCAGTACATTTCACATGAAAAGATACCTTTGATAGAGAGTGTTTTCTAATTCTTTGAGAGCATGATGTTAGATGGCTCTACAGCAGTTGCTGTCTGACCAATTTTCAAAATGCCTGCATTCTTATATGCCCCAATATCAGATCGTCTCATTAGTTCAATGTTGGCAAAACAATACATTCAAACTCAATTGGGTTTTAGTATCTTGGGGCATAATTTAAACCAATTGTTAAAATTTGTATAGTTATCAAAACTCAGGTATCCATTTCACTGTCAAATATTACATATTTTCAATTTTCGAGTACACTCTGGGACTGCCATCTAATCATATTCATAGGTGTTTGCAAGCTCTCAGTTCAGAACAGTATTCTCTCTCTCTTAAAGGTAAAGTACACATCTTTAATGTCAAAACAATTGATAGAACCCTTATGAGTTAATAGGTTGTGGATTTAAGACCCAGTTCACAACAGTTTGACTGATACTCCCCAGTGCAGTACTGAAGGAGAATAACATTTTCAGGTGCAATGATAAATCAAACCTCTGTTTGCTCTCTCAGACGGGTTCAAAACTTCCATAGTGTGGAGCTGAAGAGTTCTTGTCAGTGCACCAGACAATGCTCATCACTCCTCCAACATCAAAGTACAATTTCTGGTCATTATTACATTACTTTTTGTGGGGACTTGCTGTCCTATGGTTATAACAGTGACTTCATATTGAAAGTACTTCATTGACTGTAAAATATGTTGGGATGTTGTAAAAGGCACAATATAGATTCCAGCCCATCTTTTTAATTGACTGTATCATTCATTCCTTCACAAGATTATGTTGTGATCATGATTACAGAGATATCATTCTGCAATATTCCAGAGACAAGGTCCTGGCATTTCCGTTTTAATTTAATTTTGTTATTATTTCACAGGGAATCCTTATTTATTGTTAGAGATGTACAACTGAGGTACTGCAGTAGTGGTAGTGGTGAATATTTATTTACACCCTCAGAGTTAGCACCAGTACTATAAGTATGTCTACCTTATAATGAAGCTTCTTGCTGGAACTGTGCTGGAGGTTTCAGCTCTTATGTATCAATTTACTATCAAAATTCTGTAGTGATTGACTGCACATTGATAAGCAGGCAGGAGTAACTGCGCTAGCCTCAGCTGGATGTGGTGGTGTAAATACTGCAGATAAATTTGATGAAGTTGTGCCAGGTCTCTCAGTTCCGAGATATGAAGCAGATTTAAAACTAAACCCAGATATTCTGGTTCAACTAGCAATAATTCTCCTCAAAGTTCAATGCACATTAATCTAATAATCTTCTGAAGAACTTCTGTGCCACTAGGCTTTTGTCTGAGTGACTTATAGGAATTGCAACTCTCTGGTGAGATCAACATAAAATAATTCAACATCAGGAGATGACAGAACTGTTCTGGCACTCCATCCCTTATACCTGCACTGGTTCATTAAATAAAAACCATGACCTTGTGTGGATGTTTGCTTTCTACCCCTATCCTTGAACATTATTTTTATCCAAATAATCATCCAATGCGATCTTAAATGCCTCAATTGAATGTGTATCCAGCACTTTTCCAGACAGCGAATTCCAGATCCTAAGTATTGCTGAGTGAGAACATTTTCCTCATTTCAGTCTTAATTTTTTTGCAGATAACTTTAAATCTTTGCTTTCATGTATTCATTCCTTATGAGCAGGAACAGCTCCTCCATATCTACTCTATCCAGCAAATTCATGATTTTGAAAACACAGTGGCTCAGTGGTTAGCACTGCTGCCTCACAGCACCAGGGTCCCAGGTTCGATTTCAGCCTCGGGTGACTGTCTGTGTGGAGTTTGCACATTCTCCCTGTGTCTGCGTGGGTTTACTGCGTGTGCTCCAGTTTCCTCCTACAGTCCAAAGGTGTGCAGGTCAGGTGAATTGGCCATGCTAAATTGCCCATAGCGTTAGGTGCATTAGTCAGACAGAAATGGGTCTGGGTGGGTTACTCTTCAGAGGGTCAGTGTGGACTTGTGGGGCCGAAGGGCCTGTTTCCACACTGTAGGGAATCTAATCTAATCTAATCTAAAACCTAGTGCGAAGTATAAATAGAGTTAGCGGTAGTTATCTTTACCCAAGGATGGGGGATTTCAAGACTAGGGGCACACTTTTAAGATGAGAGGAGAGAGACTTAAATAAGACATAAGAGGCAAATTGTTTTACAGAGTGTAGTTTGCATGTGGAATAAACTTCCTGAGAAAGTGGTGCATGGTTGGGCCTAGGAATGTTTGCTATTTCAACATTTAAAAGACGTTTGGATAGATATGTGAATAGGAAAGGGATATGGGCCAGGAGCAAGTAGGTTGGACTAGATTAGTTTGGGATTATGTTCAGCATGAAGTGGCTGGACTGAAGTGGGAAATCATGTCTCACAAACTTGATTGAGTTTTCTGAAAAAGTAACAAAGAGGGCAGAGTGGTTCATGTGATCTGTATGGACAGTAAGGCGTTCGACAAAGTTCCCTATGGGAGACTGGTTAGCAAGGTTAGATCTCATGGAATACAGGGAGAACTAGCCATTTGGATACAGAACTGGCTTAAAGGTAGAAGACAGAGGGTGGTGGTGGAGGGTTGGCAGATGGAGTTTAATTTAGATAAATGTGAGGTGCTGCACATCTTAGCAGGACTTATACACTTAATGGTAAGGTCCTAGGGAGTGTTGCTGAACAAAGAGACCTTGGAGTGCAGGTTCATAGCCCCTTGAAAGGGGAGTCGCAGGTAGATAGGATAGTGAAGAAGGTGTTTCGTATGCTTTCCTTTATTGGTCAGAGCATTGAGTACAGGAGTTGGGAGGTCATGTTGCAGCTGTTCAGGACATTGGTTAGGCCACTTTTGGAATATTGCGTGCGACTCTGGTCTCTTTCCTATCGGAAGGATGTTGTGAAACTTGAAAGGGTTCAGAAAAGATATTGCCAGAGTTGGAGGATTTGAGCTATAGGGAGAGGCTGAACAGGCTGGCGCTGTTTCCCCGGAGCATCAAAGGCCCTATAGGGTGACCCTATAGAGGTTTACAAAATCATGAGGGGCATGGATAGGATAAATAGACAAGGTCTTTTCCCTGGTGTCAGGGAGTCCAGAACTAGAGGTTTAGGGTGAGAGGGGAAAGATATAAAAGAGACCTAAGGGGCAACATTGCACTCAGAGGGTGGTGCATGTATGGAATGAGCTGCCAGAGGAAGTGGTGGAGGCTGGTACAATTGCAACATTTAAGAGGCATCTGGATGGGTATATGAATAGGAAGGGTTTGGAGGGATATAGGCCAAGTGTAGGCACATGAGACAAGATTAGTTTGGGATATCTGGTCAGCATGGACGAGATATCCATGCTTTTCAGACTGGAGGCCTGTGACCAGTGGAGTGCGACAAGGATCGGTGCTGGGTCCACTGCTTTTCATCATTTATATAAATGATTTGAATGTGAACATAGGAGGTGTAGTTAGTAAGTTTGCAGCTGGCACCAAAATTGGTGGTGTAGTGGACAGCAAAGAAGGTTACCTCAGATTACAACAGGATCTTGATCAGATGGGCCAATGGACTGAGGAGTGGCAGATGGAGTTTAATTTAGATAAATGTGAGGTGCTGCACATCTTAGCAGGACTTATACACTTAATGGTAAGGTCCATTAACACATTTAATCCCTCCTTAACCACTAAGTGTACTGACCGACACCACCATTAGGATCATGTCCTGTGATTTTCTTATGGCACCATCCGTATTAAGGATGCCTGGAGATGAGTCAGTGGACTACAATTGTAAAGTATGATCAATTATTATTCTAGTCATGTGGACTCTTCCAGTTTACACAGGATTTACTTCATTTGTAATGTTGGGTTTTATTACTTGTTTATGTTTCCGTGCTGTACGTCTCTATGACTCTACGTGTCTGTTTCTTTGCTATATGACTCTATGGCTGTATGACTTTATCAGATCTTTTCTCAGCCTTCTTCTCTCCAAGGAGAACAGTCCCAACGTCTCCAATCTATCCTTATAACTGAAATTTCTCATTCCTGAAACCGTTCTTGTGCATAGTCCTGTACTCTCTCCAATGCATTCACATCTTTCCAATAATATGGTACACATAACTGTACACAATACTCAGGCTGAGGTCTTACATGTGAGTTATGGAAATTTGGGAAATTTCTCCACTGATTGGAGTCAAGCCTGACAGGTAAGAAGGTGATTGTGGTTGCTGGAGGTCAGTCATCTCAGCTCCAGGACATCTCTGTAGGTATTCCTAGGCCCAACCATCTTCAGCTGCTTCATAATGACCTTCCCTGCATCATAAGGTCAGAAGTGGGGATGTTCTCTGATGTGGGGATGTTCTCTGATGATTGCACAATGTTCTGCACCATTTGCGTAACTCCCCAGATATTGAAGCAGCTCATGTCCAAATGCAGCAAGATCTGGACAATATCAAAGCTTAGGCTAAAAAGTGGCAAATAACAGTCACATAACACAAATGCCAAGCAATGACCATTTCAAACAAGACAGAATCTAACCAACCCTCCTTCATTCAATTGTACCATTGAATCCCCCACAGCTTTCGGAATTAGCATTAAGGAGAATCCAAAGGAATTCTACAAATATATTAAGGCCAAAAGAGTATCTAGGGAGAGAATAGAGCTCCTTAAAGATCAACATGGCCATCTATGTGTGGAAGCACAGGAGATGGGTTAGAGTATTTTGCAAGAGTGATTACTGTGGAAGGGGATACAGAAGCTAGAGAACTTGAAAAAGTAAACAGTGATATCTTGAAAAGTGCCCATATCACAGAGAAGGGGGTGTTGGAAGGGGGTGCATATGGTGGATAAATCATTGGGACCCAATCAGGTATATCCTCAAAAGTGTGGGAAGCTAGGGAAGGGATTGCTGCGCCCTTTGCTGAGATGCTTATATCATTGATTTCCACGGGTGTGGTGCCATTATTTAAGAAAGGTGGTAAGGAAAAGCCAGGGAACTATAGCCTGACATCAGTGGTGGGTAAGTTATTGGAGTGGATTCTGAGAGACAGGATTTACATATATTTGGAAAGGCAAGGACTGATTAGGGATAGTCAGCATGGCTTTGTGTGTGGGAAATTGCATCTCACTAACTGTGTTTTTTGAAGAAGTGGCAAAAAGATTGATGAAGGCAGAGCAGTGAACATTGTTTACGGGGATTTTAGTAAGGCATTCAATAAGGTTCCGGTGGTAGACTGGTTAACAAGATTAGATCACATGGAATACGAGGAGCCACTTGTATCCATTTGGATATGAAATTGGCTCGAAGGTAGAAGGTGATAGTAGAGAGTTGCTTTTCAGACTGGAGGTCTGTGACCAGCAATGTGCCTCAAGGATTGATGCTGGGCCCATCTCCTTTTACCATTTATATAAATGAGTCGGATGTGAATATAGGTTAGTATTGTTATTAAGTTTATAGATGACACCAAAATTGATGGTGTAGTGGACAGTGAAGAAGGTTACCTCAGATTACAACGGGACCTTGTTCAGATGGGCCAAGGGCCAAGGAGTGGCAGGTGGAGTTTAATTTAGATAAATGTGAGGTGCTGCATTTTGGCAAACCAAATCAGAGCTGGATTTATTCACTTAATGGTAAGCTCCTGGGGAGTGATGCTGAACAGAGATCTTGGGATGCAGGGTTCCTTGAAAGGTAGACAGGGTGGTGAAGAAGATGTTTGGTATGCTTGCCTTTATTAGTCAGTGCATTGAGTATAGGAGTTGGGATGACACGTAGCAGCTGTAAAGGTCATTTTTGGAATGCAACGTTCAATTCTGGTTACCCTGCAAAAGGAAAGATGCTGCTAAACTTAGAACATAGAACATAGAACATTACAGTGCAGTACAGGCCCTTCAGCCCTCGATGTTGCGCCACCCTGTCATACTAATCTGAAGCCCATCCCACCTACACTATTCCATGTACGTCCATTTGCTTGTCCAATGATGACTTAAATGCACTTAAACTTGGTGAATCTACTACCGATGCAGGCAAAGCATTCCATACCCTCACTACTCTGAGTAAAGAAACTACCTCTGACATCTGTCTTATACCTATCTCCCCTCACTTTAAAGTTGTGTCCCCTTGGAAAGTATTGAAAAGGTTCAGAAAAAATTAGCAAGGATGTTGCCAGGGTTGGCAGGTTTGTGCTATAGGGAGAGGCTGAATAGGCTGGCGCTGTTTTCCCTGGAGCATTGGAAGCTGAGGGGTGACCTTGTGGAAGCTTATAAAATCATGATGGGCATGGATATGGTGAATAGCTAAGGCCTTTTCCCCAGCTTATCGGAGTCCAAAATTAGAGAGCATAGATTTATGGTGAGAGAGGAAAGAATCAAAAGAGACCTAAGGGGCAACTTTTTCATGTAGAGGGTGGTGAGTATATGGAAGAGGGTGGTGAGAATGATCTGCCAGAGGAAGTGGCGGAGACTGGTACAATTACAACATTTAAAAGGCATCTGGATGGGTATATAATAGGGAAGGGTTTAGAGGAATATCGGCCAAATGCTGTTAAATGTGACTAGATTAATTTAGAATTAATAAAACAGACATGTTGGACCAAAATAGAACATAGAACATTACAGCACAGTACAGG
Organism: Chiloscyllium plagiosum; assembly: GCF_004010195.1. NCBI lineage: Eukaryota > Metazoa > Chordata > Chondrichthyes > Orectolobiformes > Hemiscylliidae > Chiloscyllium > Chiloscyllium plagiosum. The sequence continues at coordinate 1,351,644 of NC_057732.1, read as the reverse complement.
CCCTTCAACCCTCGAGGATGTGCTGACCTGTGAAACCAATCTGAAGCTCAACTAACTGACACTATTTCATTTTCATTCATATACCTGTCCAATGACTATTTAAATGCCCTTAAAGTTGACGTCTACAACTGTTGTAGGTAGTGCCCCCAATATTCTTTGAGTAGATAAACTACCCCTGACATCTATCCTATATCTATCACCACTCAATTTGAAACTAAGCCCCCTCATGTTAGTCATTACCATCTGAGGAAAAAGGCTCTCACAGTCCAATCTATTTAACCCTTTGATGATCTTGTATGTCTCAATTAAGTCGCCTTTCAACCTCCTTCTCTCTAAAGAAAACAGCCTCAAGTCTCTCAACCTTTCCTCGTAACACCTTCCCTCCATACCAGGCAACATCCTAGTAAATCTCCTCTGAACCCTTTCCAAAGCTTCCACATCCTTCCTATATTGCAGTGACCAGAACTGTATGCAATACTCCAAATTGGCCACATCAGAGTTTTATACAGCTGCAGCATGACCTCATGGCTCCAAAATGTGATCCCTTGACTAATAAAAGCTAATGCTTTCTTAGCAGCCCAATGAACCTGGGTGACAACTTTGAGGGATCTTTGTAAGTGGACACTGAGATCTCTCTGCCCATCTACACTACCAAGAATCTTATCATTAGCCCAGTACTCTGCATTGCTGTTACTCCTTCCAAAGTGAATCACCTCACACTTCTCCGCATTAAACTCCATTTGCCATCTCTCAGTTCAGCTCTGCAGTTTATCTATGTCACTCTGTAACTTACAACATCCTTCGGCACAATCCACAACTTATACCAAGCTTAGTGTCATCTGCAAATTTACTAAATCATTTTTCTACACCCTCATCCAGGCCATTTGTACAAATGACAAACAGCAGTGGACCCAAAACAGATCTTAGTAACTGAACCCCAGGATGAACATTTCCCATCAACTACCACCCTCTGTCTTCTTTCAGCCAGCCAATTTCTGATCCAAACCACTAAATCACCCTCAATCCCATGCCTCCATATTTTGTGCAGTAGCCTACCATGGGGAAATTTGTCAAACGCCATACTGAAATCTATATACACCACATCAATGGCTTTACCCTCATCCACCTGTTTGGTCACTTTCTCAAAGAACTCAATAAGGTTTGTGAGGCATGACCTACCCTTCACAAAGGGCATTGACTATCCCTAATCAAGTTATTCCTATCGAGATAATTATAAATCCTATCTCTTATAATATTTTCCAACACTTTACCCACAACCGAAGTAAGGATCATTCCCAGGATTTTCTTTACTCCCCTTCTTGAACAAGGGAACAACACTTGCTATCCTCTAGTCTTTTGGCATTATTCCTGTAGACAATGACGACATAAAAATCAAAACCAAAGGCTTGGCAATCTCCTCCCTGGCTTCCCAGAGACTCCTAGGATAAATCCCATCTGGCCCAGGGGATTTATCTATTTTCACACTTTCCAGAATTTCTAACACCTCCTCCTTGTGAACCTTAATCCCATCTAGTCTAGTAGCCTGTTTCTCAATATTATCCTTGACAATGAATACTGACAAAAAATATTCATGTAGCGCTTCCCCTATCTCCTCTGACTCCACACACAACTTCCAACTACTGTCCTTGATTGACCCTGTACCTGTAGAAAGCTTTAGGGTTTTCTCTGATCCTATTCGCCAACAACTTCTCATGTCTCTTCCTCTCTCGTCTTAACTTTCTCTTTAGGTCTTTTCTGGCTACCTTGTAACTCTCAATCGCCCTAACTGAGCCTCCATGGCTTATCCTAACATAAGGCTTCTTTTTCCTATTGATAAGAGATTCAACTGCCTTAGTAAACCATGCTCTTTCACTCAACCACTTCCTCCCTGCCTGACAGGTACATACTTATCAAGGACACGCAGCAGCTGTCCCTTGAATAAGCTCCACATTTCAATTGTGCCCATCCCCTGCAGTTTCCTTCCCCATCCTATGCATCCTAAATCTTGCCTAATTGCATCGTAATTGCCTTTCCCCCAGCTGTAGGTCTTGCCCTCCAGTATATACATATCCCTTTCCATTGCTAAAGTAAACATAACTGAATTGTGGTTACTATCACCAAAGTGCTCACCTATCTCCAAATCTAACACCTGGCTGGGTTCATTACTCAGTATCAAATCTAATGTGGCCTCGCCTCTTGTTGGCTAATCTACATACTGTGTCAGGAAACCCTCCTGCACACATTGGACAAAAACTGGTCCATCTAAAGTACTTAAACTATCGTAGTCCCAGTCAATATTTGGAAAGTTAAAGGCTCCCATAACAACTACCTTGTCACTCTTGTTCCCATCAAGAATCATCTTTGCTATCCTTTCCTCTACATCTCTGGAACTATTCGGAGGCCGATAGAAAACCTCCAACAGTGTAACCGCTCCTTTCCTGTTTCTAACCTTAGCCCATACTACCTCAGTTGACGAGTGCTCAACGCCCTTTCTGCCACCGTAATACTGTCCTTGACTAACAATGCCACAGCTCCAACTCTTTTATTGATTTCTCTGTTCTTACTGAAACATCTAAATCCTGGAACCTGTAACAACCATTCCTGTCCCTGCTCTAACCATGTCTCTGAAATAGCCACCACATCAAAATCCCAGGTACCAACCAAGTTTACCCACCTTATTCCGGATGCTCCTGGTGTTGAAGTAGACACACTTCAAAACAACTTCTTCCTTCCTGGTACCCTCTGGTGATCCTAAAATCTTATTTCGGATCTCCATACTCTCAACCACTTGTATACTCGAACTACAATTTAGATTCCCATCCTCCTGCTGAATTAGTTTAAACCCACCCAAAGAGCATTAGTAAATTTCCCCCCCCCAGGATATTGGAACCTCTCTGGTTCAGGTGTAGACCATTCCGTTTGTAGAGGGTCCATCTACCCCAGAATGAGACCCAATTATCCAGGTATCCGAAGCCCTCCTTCCGGCACAGATTGGAGGAGATGTTAGAAATTCTGGAAAGTGTGAAAATAGGTTTCTGTTTCTCTCTTTTAGTTTTCGCTTTTAGGGAACTGGAGCTGGAGCTGGATGACCTTCGGATCATTCAGGAGGGGGAGGGGGTTATTGAGAGGGGTTACAGGGAGGTAGTCACAGCTCAGGTGCAAGAAGAAGGTAGATGGGTTACCGTCATGGGATGGAAAGGACAGGCAGTGCAGGGATCTCCACTGGCCGTTCTCTCAACAACAAGTATACTTGTTGGTGGGAAAAACTTACCAAGAGTAAGCCATGGAGTACAGGTCTTTGGCACAGAGTCTGTTCCTGTTGCTCAGAAGGGAAGGGGGAAGAGGAGCAGAGCATTAGGCACTGGGGAGCCCATAGTTAGGGGGACAGATAGGAGGTTCTGTGGGGACAAGAGAGACTCACGGTTGGTGTGTTGCCTCCCAGGTGCCAGGGTTCGTGATGTCTCGGATCTTGTTTTCGGGATCCTTGTGGGGGAGGGGGAGCAGCCCTAAGTCGTGCTCAACATAGACACAAACGATTTAGGTAGGAAGAGAGATGGGGTTTTAAGGCAGAAATTTAGGGAGCTAGGGTGGAAGCTTAGAGCTAGGATGAACAGAGTTGTTATCCGGCACACAGAAGCTTTTTTTTGTGAAGAGGAGGAGGATGTGCGAGAGACACAACCCGAGTAATGTTTCGGGTAAAGTAACCATCCAAATATAAAGCCTTATTACCCAGCAGCCCTATGTCCGCTCCTGCTCACTGTGCGCACTGCCTTTGTACAAGGTAAGTTTTTAAACTTTACTCCTACCTTCCCATTGGGCCTTTGGTCTTTGCTATCACTCCTCCCACTGCAACTGCCACCGAGAAAGTTTCTGTGCTGTACCATTTCTATGACTCCATGACTGAATCCTGGTTGTTACAAACTGAACTGGGCTCAACATTTCACTACAGTGATTACAAGAGCAGATAAGAGGCTAGGAATCCTGCAGTGAATAACTCACCTCCTGACTCCCCAAAACCTGTCCAACATCTGCAAGTCAAGAGTATGCTGGAATACTCCCCACTTGCCTGGATGACTGCAGCTCCAACAACACTCAAGAAGCCTGACACTATCCAAGCCAAAACAGTCTACTCGATTAGCACCATACCTACAAATATTCAGACGTCCACCACCGACACTCAGGAGCAGCAGTGTGTACCATCTCCAAGATGTACTGCAGAAAATCACCAAAGTTGCTTGGACAGCACCTTCCAACACCATGACCGCTTCCATCTTGAAGGACAAGGACGGCAGATAAGTGGGAACATCACCACTTGCAAATTCCCCTCCAAGGCACTCACCATCCTGATTTGGAAATATATTGCTGTTCCTTCAATGTCACTGGGTCAGAATTCTAGAACTCTCTTCCTAATCAGGGAGTGCAGCGGTTCAAGGAGAAAGCTCATCATCACCTTCTCAAGGGCAGCTGGTTTCGGGGTAATAAATACTGGCCCAGCAACGATGCCCACATCTTGCAAGCAAATGAAAACAAAATGCCCTGGTCTGCAAGTCCTTTGGAATACTGGGATTTTTTTTGGCTTCACAAATGTTCTTACTTGGTCCCAGAGTGCACTCCTGCAAATGTGTCAGGGATTAGTATTCATTGTGAGTCAAACAATTATTTCCCAGTCGGGATCACAGTGCTGATTTAAAATTCCTTTCCATCACTGATATTTAAATGAATGTTGTTTCTGATGACTCACTGTGAGGATAGTAAGAGGCAGAGACTCCCTGTAATCAGAATAATCTGCTCAGCCCTTAATGAATTACTGACCTACAGGGACATTCTGACCTCACTGCATGGCTTGCTAATTTTATGTCATGCTGTAACTCTGTGAAAAGAACTGGATGTTAAGGGGCTGCCCACACTTGTGGGTCACTGGTGGGAGAACTTGTCTTCAAAGTCAGTGTGCTTGAAGTAACTTTTCTTAATGATTTCAGACATGTGGGCTGTGCTTCCTGGATGGGCTTTTGTTGATTTATTGCAAAAAATGAGGGATTTCAATAAGTGTTCTTTCTGCTTATTGTGCTCAATGAGAATTGGAGAGCTCTTGGTTTGTGGGATTAATTAGAGAAATAAAAGCTTTTGGCTGCAGAAATATCTTTCAGAACAGTGACACACATGGCATCATAGCTTTCTTGGTACTATAATTGCTATTCAAACCATTATTAAAACTCAGACCCACTATCATTTGAATATATAATTAAACTTAGCAAGTGATGTTTTTCTCATTGATTTGTCTCCTGGATTATTCTTGAAATATACTTTCTTTAACATTGGCTTGCTGAAGTAAGATATATATTGCCAAATGCTATTTTTCAGATGTTTATAATGTCTTTATTGGAATGTTACGTTTGTACTTGACACAAAAATAGGCGGAAGGTAAATGGTGAGGATGATACAAAGAGTCTGAGAGAGTGAGGTTAAGCGAATGGGCAAAGACATGATAGTTGGAATATAATGTAGGGAAATATGAGGTTATGAAAGAAAGAATAGAAGAGCTGAATATTATTTAAATAGAGAAAGACTGCAGAAAGCTGAAGCACAGAGAGATGTGGGGGGGTCCTCATCCAGGAATCACAAAAGGCTGGTGGCTAAATTCCGCAGGTTTTAGGGAAGGCAAATTGAATGTTGGCATCTATTTCAAAGGGAATGGAATATAAAAATAGGGAGGCTTTACAAGACACAAATCAGACCACAACAGGAATACTGTGAACAATCTCCAGATCCTTTGTGCCGTGGCTTTCTGCAGTCTATTTTATTTATATTCAGTCCCTGGATTCTTTCTGCCAAAGTTCATAACCTCACTTATTTACACATTATATTCCATGTACCAAGTTTTTGCTTAGTTAGCCCATGTATTTATATTCCTCTATTGACTTGTGTTATTCCCTACGACTTTTCTTCTATCTATTATATGTTGTATAAATACCCAATGAAAATGCCCAATGCCTTGTAATCTATTATCTCCATTCATATGGATTTTCTTCTATGTTCTGTTAGCTATGCCCCTGCTTTTAGCTGCCAACATATCATTCCTAATGTTTTATCCCTATTATCCCTAAATGCTTTCTTCTTAAGTGTAGAGAGGGAGTGAATAGACAACTGGAATTAATCTAGATCAGAAGGGTGTAAAGAGACAATAGGCAATAAGAGCAGTTTTTTCAGCTTACTTGGGGTGCTCCTGAAGGGAAAAGATATTTTCAATTGGGAACAATAGAGATGACCAGCAATTCTAACTGGAACCCAAATGGGATTTGCAGTTGTTCAGTTGGCTCCAATAACTTTTCAGCTGCGTTTACCTGGAATGAGTTAGAATTAGGTGGAGGCGGTTGACAGGTTAGTTGGTTCTTTGAATTAAATCCTGATGTCATGTTTCAACCGGGAGCAGTTGAATCCAATAGGCCTCACAGAGTCCCTCTGCTGTGTGCATCAATCGACAGGAATTCCTTTGGAAGTGTTTCTCTGGGATCACTCCGCTGGAGAGATGACCATGCATCCTTTACTCAGCAGTGGCTCAAATGGACAGGGTCCAGGACCAAAGCAAATTTGGACTTGACCAAAATAGATTGGATGAATTTTTAAAAATTCCTGCGTGGGATGTGGGCGTCACTGAGTGGGGTAACATTTATTGCCTGTCCCTAGTTGCCCTTGAGAAGATGGTGGTAGCTGCCTTCTTGAATTTCTGCAGCCCACAAGTGAATAAAAAAAAGCTATAACCGGAAATGAAATGGGCTCTTTTTCCCACCTGGGATTTATCTTCAGTCAGAAAACCTGCATGGCTTTGGCCCTTAATTCTTACCCAACTATATGCCAAAGTTAACATAATTCTTTCCATGTCATGGCCTGAATTTTCTTAATGCTGGAGACTCTTAATGTCAAGTGTAACAAAAATGGCTTAATTTTGAATATTCAGCCCTCAAACCTGACACCCATCATTTTCCCTGTGGGAGTGGGGATGATGGGAAAGAGGGTTCAGACTTTGGCTTTGACTCATGGAGACAGCTGCACATGTCAAAGAGTGCCTTCAAACAGATCGAATTTTCATAACTAGGTTGTTGAAAACACAACCTGTAGGCTTCAGACTTCCCAGGAGAAAGCTCTTTGAAGAAGCTGAGTGAACCTTTGCAGAGGTTCAGAGACACCTCTGGGAGAGGGCAAGTGCCCTTAGGGACCATTAAAAATAGACTGTGTGCATAAAAAGTGAATAAACTCATTGGAACTGTCAAACTGTCAATTGATTTTAATGTTCTGGCTTTTAAAAAAAGCTCCCTTTTGTGCAACCAGTGAATCATAGAAACCTCTACAGCGCAGAAACAGGCCATTCAGCCCACTGTGTCTGCAATAGCCCTCCAAAGAGCATCCCACTCGACATTTCTCACATCTAATACACTTAGCCTGCATATCCTTGGACACTACGGGTAATTTTACATGGCTAATTCACCTGAGTTTGCACATCTTTGGACTGTGGAAGAAAATTGGAGCACCCAGCAGAAACCCATACAGACGCAGAGAGATTGTGCAAACTCCATGCAGTCACCCAGAGCTGAAATGAACCCAGGTCCCAGTGCTGTGAGGCAGCAGTGCTAACCACTGAGCCACTATGGCTGTCTTCAAATGCTTTCCAGAGGGTCGTGGGACCAAGTCCAGTTGCAATACTTCTGACCCACTCACCTCATCCTGCAGCATAACAAAATCCAATTGCCTGGGCTACTTGCCCCTGAGTGGGATTTCCCTACTCTACACTCCTGAATCAGGCATGAAAATTTGGGAACGTAACATGATTTTCCAAATAAGTCTGTTGCATTTTGAAAGGTCCAGACACACTACATTGACTAAGGTACCTTCTCGATTACTCCATCAAAGGATTCAGTCAGGTAGGTCATTCAAAATTTGCTAATAACAAGGTTGTCCCTTATTAGCACAAGGGGGATTTAATTTTATTCTTGACAAGAGTTTTCCCACCACCTCATTAAAATGACCTAAAGTTATCAGGTTTACCTTTGGTAAAAGTGAAAAAAATATTAGCAATCCTTTTCTCGAAAAAGAATTGGAAGATTGGAAGATAGTAGTGAAATTTATTCTGCTACATTTACTCAGCAACCATAAAACAATCTAATCTGTATCAAGTGACATTATCTTTACACCTTCTAACCCATCCCATTAATTTCATCCTCTTCTTTTGTGAAGATAGATGCAAGACTGTTATGTTTTTCAGTTCTGCTCTTGACCCCCAGAGGCACATTCCTTTTATTGTCCCTAATTGGCCTCAATACTCCTCCTTTCTGTACGCTTACAAAGGACTTTTGGGTCATTGTTATCTTGGCAATTATTTTTTTCATTGTCCATCTCCCAGCATTTCTTTCTCAATTTACTCCTGAATTCTTTGTACATAGAACATTACAGTGCAGTACAGGCCCTTCTGCCCTTGATGTTGCACCAACCTGTGGAGCCAATCTGAAGCCCATCTATCCTACGCTATTCCAATTTTCACCCATATGTTTATCCAATGATCATTTAAATGCTCTTGAAGTTGGCAAGTCCACTATTGTTGCAGGCAGGGTGTTCCAGGCCCCTAGTAATCTCTGAGTAAAGAAACTACCTCTGACATAGAACATAGAAAAGTACAGCACAACCAGGCCCTTCGGCCCATGATGTTGTGCTGAGGATTAATCCTAATCTAAAGTAAAATAACCTAACCTACGCTCTCCTCTATTCACTGCTGACCATGTGCATGTCCAGCAGTCGCTTAAATGTCCCTGATGACTCTGCTTCCACCTCCACCACTGGCAATGCATTCCATGCATTCACAACTCTCTGCGTAAAGAACCTTCCTCTGAAGTCTCCTCTATACCTTCCACGTAACACCTTAAAATGATGACCCGTCGTGCCAGTCAATCCTGCCTGGTGAAAAGTCTCTGGCTATCTTCTCTATCCATGCCTTGCACAGCTCGATCAGGTCACCTCTCGTCCTCCTTCTTTCCAGAGAGAAAGGTCTGAGCTTAGTCAACCACTTTTTGTAAGGCAAGCCCTCCAGTCCAGGCAGCATCCTGGTAGACTTTCTTTGCACCCTCTCCAAATCCTCCTCATCTTTCCTATAATAAAATGACTGGTTTTGTTGAGCTGCAGCAAAACCTTCTGGCTCTTAAACTCGATCCCCCCGTTAATGAAAGCCAAAACATCATATACTTTTTTAACAACCTTATCCACTTGGGTGGCAACTTTGAGGGATCTATGCACTTGAACACCAAGATCCCGCAGTGTCTCCACACTGACAAGAATCCTGTCATTAATCCTATATTCAGCATTCAAGTTCGACCTTCCAAAATGCATCACTTCGCATTTATCCAGGTTTCTCATCCCAGCTCTACATCCTGTCAATGTCCTGCTGCAGCCTGCAACAGCCCTCGATCCGATCAATGGCACCTCCAATCTTTGTGTCATCAGCAAATTTACTAACTGACCCCTCAACGTCCTCATCCAAGTCACTTATTAAAAACTACAAAGAGCAGAACCCTGCAGGACACCACTTACCATTGACCTCCAGGCAGAATCCAAGGAGCTTTGAAATCGACGTTTCGGGCAAAAGCCCTTCATCAGGAATAAAGGCAGTGAGCCTGAAGCGTGGAGAGATAAGCTCTTCCAGCACCACTAAGCCAGAATCTGGTTTCCAGCATCTGCAGTCATTGTTTTTACCTCCAGGCAGAATACTTTCCATCTACAATCTGTCCTATATCTATCACCCCTCAATTTAAAGCTTGTGTTTTGGGTTTGACTATACAGTTTTGATTTGTCAAATTTTTGATATTTGTCACAAAATTCCATTTTTCTCTTTCAATTTAACCTCTACTTCCTTTACTAGCAAATGAAAAGTGAGCTTTGGATGTCCACTTCTCCTTCCTATTATTGAACTGGATTGAACATACCTTCACCTTCCCATTTATTGTTTTCCTGACCAGTATAAGATTGCAGGGAAGAGAAAGTGAGACTGCAGTTGCTGGAGATCAGAGTAAAAAACGTGGTGTTGGAAAAGCACAGCCAGTCACGCAGCATCTGAGGAGCAGGAGAGTCAACGTTTTGAACATAAGCTCTTCATTAGGAATATGGGGTGACTCAAGGAGACTGAGCAATAAATGGGCAAAGGTAGTTGAGAATGCAATAGGTAGGTGAAGGTGGGGGGGGTGATAGTGAGAGGTCAGAATGGAAGGTGGACAGGTAGGACGGTTCAAGAGGGCGGTGCTGAGTTGGAGAGTTGGATCTGGGATAAGGTGAGAGGAGAGGCCATCGGGAAACTGGTGAGATTAGATTACATTAGATTACTTACAGTGTGGAAACAGGCCCTTCGGCCCGACAAGTCCACACCGACCCGCCGAAGCATAACCCACCCAGACCCATTCCCCTACATTTATCCCTTCACCTAACGCTATGGGCAATTTAGCATGGCCAATTCACGTAACCTGCACATTTTTGGTCTGTGGGAGGAAACCGGAGCACCCGGAGGAAACCCACGCAGACACGGGGAGAATGTGCAAACTCCACACAGTCAGTCACCTGAGGCGGGAATTGAACCCGGGTCTCTGGTGCTGTGAGGCAGCAGTGCTAACCACTGTGCCATCGTGCCACCCACAAAGGGGTGAGGTCGACATTGATTCCATGTGGTTGGAGGATCCCAAGGTGGAAGATGAGATTTTTTCCTCCAGGCGTCGGGTGGCTAGAATTTGGCGGTGGAGGAGGCTGAGTCTTAGATTGCAGTCCACCTCTTCCAAGATCACTGAAACCAGCTCTTTTGGTTCATAGAATAGGAGCAGACCAGAGGCTATTCAGCCTGACAAGTCCAGGCCAGCTATTGGAAAGATGAGTTTAGCTGCTTCGTCTTTCCTGATGCCCTGAAAATGTTCTTCCTTTAGGTGTTTAACCAATTCACATTTGAAACTGCCTCACCACAGTTCTTGGTGGTGCATTCCACATCTTGATTTACTTTATCCTGCCTTTTATTCTTTTGTGAAAGCCTAAAATCTGTATTCGCAGCTCTCAATGGGCAATCAATCTCAATAAACTCTAAATGTACACATCCTTGCAAAAGTGTGGTGTTGAGAATTACACAGAATATTTGAGTTAAGTCTAAACAAGGTATTTTAATGATTTATCGTAACTTCCTGCCTTTTGTACTCTATGCCTCTATTTATAAACTCAGCGTCCTATATGATGTGACGATGCCATCACTTTAACAGGGTTTTTTTTAAAAGAGAGGTCGTAAAGGCAGAGGTGCTGAAATGTCTGAGAAGGAACCTAGTTTAACAATGGCAGGGAAGTGGCCAGTTCTCCCAGTTCAGGTTTTTTTCTACTTTGGTTTCACTGTAGCAGGCAGTCAGAAGCTGCTGCAGAGAAAAGGTTCCATGCATCAGCAGATGATTCTTGACTGGACTTTTTCTCCAAAATCTCTCCTGCCTGTGAGAACCTGTCTTTGAATTTACCTTTTGCCAAGGAATGTGTTTATGGGATGTTGCGGGAATTGGAAAACAGCTCCTGGGTTAAGTTGCGGAATCGAGTTGGTTGAGTTTTCAAACAGGTAAATCATTCTAAATTCTATTTTATTTTGTTTGTGTATGACCTATAGTGTTTAAATAAATTCTGTTTTGCTTAAAGCCAAGGAGTTTGACGAGTTGTATCACACCTGGAACACCCACTTCACATGTGCCTTTAAAAGACTTAAGGTCTGGGCTACCTTCTTAAAATATTTTGATATAGGAGGGGGTGGGGGGGGGAGGTGCTCTGGCCTGGTCCATAGCAATGTCTTATTAATCATTTTGTCAACCTGTCCTCTGAAACTTAATGTTTTGTGCACATCTACACCCAATCCCTCTGTCCTCCACCCCCATAAGAATTGTACTCTTTATTTTGTACTGTCTTTCCTCATTCTTTCTCTTAAACTGTAGCACTTCATACTTCTTTCCTTTAACATTAATCTGCCACATATCCAACAGTCCATGACACTTCCGAGTTTTACATCATCTGCAGTGTTTGTAATGGTTGTTTGCATTGGAATTGAAAAATTGGAAAAGCGCAGCAGGTCAGGCAGCATCCAAGGAGCAGGAGAATCAATGTTTCGGGCATAAGCCCTTCAGGCTTGCATTGGAATGTCTCGCTCATAGAATCATAGAGATCTATAACACAGAAAAATGCCCTTCAGCCCATCGTGTCTGTGCCAGTAATAAACAACCACATAGGACTCTATCCCACGTTTCAGTTCTTGGACGTTAGCTTTTTATGGCAAGTGCACATCTAAATATTCCTTCAATGTTGTGAGGGTTTCTGCCTCTATCGCTCCTGGAGGCAGTGAGTTCCAGATTTCCACCATCCTTTGGGTCAAAAAGATTTTCCTTACAACCCCTCTAAACATTCTGCTCCTTATCTTAAATCTATGCCTCTCTCTATCAAGAGGAAAAGTTTCTTGCACTTGATAATTTTATCCATCTCAATCATGTCCCCTCCCAATCTCCTTTGCTCTGAGGAAAACAATGCCAGTCTGTCCAACCTCGCTTCAGAACTGAAACTCCCCAACCGAGGCAACAAATCTCCCCTGCACCCTGTCCAGTACTATCACATCCCTCCGAGAATGTGGGTTCCAGAACTGCACACAATAACCTAATCCAGCAATAACCTTCTTGCTCTTAAAATCTGTGCCTCTGTTAAAAAGGCAACTGTCCCATATCTTTCTTCAACCATTTCATCCATCTTTCCTAACATGTTCAATGCTTCCCAGGGTTGTACCATTCATCTCTGGCCTTGTTTGTCCTGTCCAAACATGTCACCTCTCATTGATCCAGATTGAATTCCATTTACCACTGACCAGCCCATCTGACCAGCCTACCTTTACCCTGCTGTAATCTAAGGCTAACCTCCTCTCTACCAATTTTTATATCATCTTTGGTCATTCATATAGTGCCTGAAAGGCAGTGGTCTGGAGTGCTGACCCTCAGAGAACCCCATTGTATACCTTCTTCCAGTTTACCATAACACTCTGTTTCTTATCATTCATCCAGCTTTATATCCTAGACGCCAATTTCTCTCTAACTCCATTAGTTTTAACTTGAACAGTAACCCTGTTTGGAGGCACTTTAGCAAATCCCTTTCAGAATATGTTTGCATCTACAATGCTTACAATCTCTTACATTTATCTAAGCTGTGAGGTCCCAGCACAGGTCCTTCTAAGACACTGCTATAGCTGTATGCGGTCAAAATAGCAAACCTGCCCATTATGCAGAAAGTGAGGACAGCAGACGCCAGAGGTCAGAGTCAAAAACTGTGGTGCTGGAAAAGCACAGCAGGTCAGGCAGCATCCGAGGAGCAGCAAAGTCAACATTTCGGACATAAGCTCTTGATCTGGAATGTAGGGGTGCGAAGGGGTCTGAGAGATAAATGGGAGGGGGGTGGATCTGGAGGTGGGAAGGTAGCTACGAAGGTGATAGGTGGATGCAGGTGGGGGAATTATGGTGATAGTCAGAGTGGAGGGTGGAGCAGATAGATGGGAAGGAAGATGGACAGGAAGGATAGTTCAAGAGGGCGGTGCCGAGTTGGATGGTTGGATCTAGGATATGATGGGGAGAGGGGAGATGAGGAAACTGCTGAAATTGACATTGATGCCGTGTGGTTGGAGGGTGCCAAGGCAGAAGATGAGGCGTTCTTCTTCCAGGCATCAGGTGACTAGGGTTTGACAGTGGAGGAAGCCCAGGACTTACATGTCCTTGGCGGAGTGAGAGGGGCAGTTAAAGGGTGATGGGGTTGTTTAGTGTATGTGTCCCAGAGATGTTCTCTGAGACATTCCATGAGTTGGCATCCTGTTTCCCCAATGTAGAAGAGACCATTGCAGGACCAGTGTTCATGAACACCAAGGTTCCTTTGATCCTTGGTGTTCCCTTGGCTCCGACCAACCATCATGTATTCCCTTCCTTTGTTTGTTGTGTCCAAGTGCATCACCTCATATCTACTTGAAATCTGGCCTCCACCTAGGCCTGACAGAGATGATTAAGGTGATATTGCTGCTGTGAACCGCTCATTGTATCTTATCCAGCGTGGTCTGTTGTTGGATGTCAGATGTGGGGCTGGTCAAGTCTAACAGCTACTGCATGCTGATAAAACAATGGGTGGCCTGAAGTCATTTAAAATTCCGAGTCACTTCAAAATTGAGTTTCGGTTTGTGAATTTGAACTGACCCTTTGTGAATTCCTCAGTGATTCAGTTGGGTTAATTGCCAGGAACCTGGGCACAGTAGGAGTCTTCTGCTGCCACTCTGGCCAATGTAAGAGACTGCTATTCACAGAACTCACAGTGAGGTTTTTTTTTGGTATGTTATTTACTTACAGCAGGGGCCAAGAACGAGTGTATCTAGCCTAGTTTGAATTCTTGGGTCAGTTTGACCCAGAGTAACCCCTCCTCTGGTCTACAGAATTTCAATGGAAAATCTAATTACTATAACTGATATCTCAAGTTTAATAGTGCCGGAGAAAACATGACTCAGGTTATTGTTAACACAAATGAACATTTCTTGCCAAAACAAATCAGTTCACTGACGGAGAATCTGCCCTGAAACTCAACCTCAATCAAAACCAACTGACCTTGGATTGGATCCAACTATTGCCACGTGATGTGCTTGACACCATTTGTCATCTCTAGTGAGGTTAAAAATGATCCATTCTTCAACCTTTCCAATTCTCACTGAACAAAACGCACAGGTTTCTGATTAAATCGTCACTTCTCTCAGGATGGCTGAAATCCCTGTGTTGGGATAATGTTCAGTAACTGGACACAATTTGACATTTTTTTTCTTTCCAGATGAAGGGCTTTGGCCTGAAACATTGATTCTCCTGCTCCTCGGATGCTGCCTGACCTGCTGTGCTTTTCTAGCAACACACTCTCAACAATTTGACATTTGACATGCAAGTAAAAACCAGAGTGAGGTCAGGTTCCCAATGGTGTTCTTTTTATATAGAATGCCTACAGTATGGAAGCAGGCCATTCAGCCCATCAAGTCCATACAGGCACTCCAAAGAACATCCTACCCAGACCTACTCCCAATCCTATCACCCTGCATTTCCCATGACTAATCCACCTAGCCTTCACATTCCTGGACACTCTCAGCAATTTATCATGGCCACCTCACCTGCACATTTTTGGACTGTGGGAGAAAATCAGAGCACCCAGAATGTGCAAATTTCAAATTGTCACCCAAGGCTGGATTTGAACCCTGGGTCCCTGGCACTGTGAGACAGCAGTGTTAATATGCCACTCTTCTGATTGGAATACTGTGGAAGGTGAACACATTATAGGTCAGTACTGCCTTCTGAAAGAGGCCGATTTTTCGACCTTTGAATCGCCAATGTTTGGATTAGATTTCCTACAGTGTGGAAACAGGACATCTGGACCAACAAATCCACACCGACCCTCCCAAAGAGCAACCCCCCCTAGACCCATTTCTCTCTGACTAATGCACCTAACACTACGGGCAATTTAGCATGGCCAATTCACCTATCCTGCACATCTTTGGACTGTGGGAGGAAACCAGAGCATCTGGAGGAAACCCACACAGACATGGGGAGAATGTGCAAACTCCACACAGATAGTTGCCCAAGGCTGGAATCAAACCTGGGACCCTAGTACTGTGAGGCAGCAGTGCTAACCGCTGAGCCACCGTGCCGCCCGATAGTAAATTGAGCTTCAGTGAGCCTGATGTGATTTGAACACTCAACCTTCTGATTTAGAATCAGACAAGTACTGTTGCACCATAAGCCCACTCACTCATGCTGCCATGAGTTTCCAGTATTTATCTGGACACAAGGTATGTGTCAGAGTGAGTCACTGCACTGTCATACCAGCAGCGTAAATGGGAAAAGAGGCTTCAGAGCAGCAGGCAGCAGGGTCAGATGCTGCTACTGAGGATGTGTGAGACAGACCTTGAGCCAGTGGTGGGGTCAGCTGTAGGGGTGTCACTGGAGGAGAGAGAGGGCTCAGGCAAGGGGGGACTATCACAGGGCTGAAAATGTGTTGCTGGAACAGCGCAGCAGGTCAGGCAGCATCCAGGGAACAGGAGAATCGACGTTTCGGGCATAAGCCCTTCTTCAGGACTATCACAGGGAACACTGAGGCAGAGGGGATGGGGAATTAGTACAAGGGATTCTGCAGAAGGTCCTCAAGTGAAGATGGAGTGTGAGGAGGGCAGCTGGCCGGGGGGAATGTCAACAGTTTGTCAGGCACATTCACAGACACACTGAAGGGTCAGAAGTGTGTCAGAGAGGAGCAGAGTGAGCACGAACCAAGTTCTCCCCATTAGGTCTAGTCTCAGGGTTCCTTGTTTTTTCTAAAGACAACTTCATGGGACAAACTTCTCAAGTGTCAGCCTCAAAAGCTTCTTCTTGAGAAAATCCTTTGTCCTGCCAATGTGTTTCAAACTGTGCTTGGTTTCCAGAAGGTTCTCTGGCACTCAGCCAATGAATTGGTCAAATCTTGATCGCACGATCCAATCCCAGCCAATGGAACTTAACTGTTAAAAGTTCTCCCAAATATTAAACAGCCACATTCCTTACTCCATATAAGGTAGTATTGTCTAGAGACACCATGACACTTGCCTTATTTGGTCAACACAGGAAACTGCAGGCCGCAACAGTTAGCCTGCAGTTTTAATTGAGGTCAGAGTTTAAACTAGCTTGACCAAAATTCCCAGGATGCACAATTATAGCGTTTAACTGGTCTTGTATCCATTTCTGCTGTTGGCCACCTGACCATATTATAATGGAAGAGTATACAGGCCTTTAGATAACTGAAGACATTGACCTTTAGATAACTGAACGTTAGTGTTGCTAAAGACTGTATCTCCAACGATGAGGACCCATTCATCAGAGAGGTAACTACAGAACAGGTAAATTCAGTAAATGCAGCGGGAAGCTTGTTGCACTCAATGTCACAGCACCCTTAAATTCTCCATGCCTCTGGATCACGCTGAAGGAAACTACAAAAACATCAGCCCATCATTGTGTCAGGATAGTATGTGGTCTATTGTTCAGGAGAGTGAGGGACCACCTGAGGTTTTACCTGCTAACAGATTGAGAGAGCAAAAAGGTTTTAGCCAATCACTACATAACACAAAGTGTAAGGGGCAGAGGGGAGGTACAGTGTGACCCAAACTTCACCAGGGCATTTACAGAGCAGTATCAAAGTGCTTGAGGGCTGGCATAGACTGGGTGCCGGGGGAATGAGGGACACCTGATAATGAGAAGTCTCAGCTGTAGATTTGGAGGGGTTTCCCAACCACTGTCAAAGGGATGTTTCCCTGATATCTGCCTGTTCTTTTAAACAAGCACATGTTACATCTGAAAGATCAGCATCAACACTTTGCTCTAAGAGTGAGCTTTTGAACCTCCATAGGAAAAGTCTTAACATTGCTAGCCTATCACTATCAGTGTCACCCGCATAAAGGTGAGAGAGCTAGAGGTGGCTTTAATAAAGGGCTTGAAAACAGCTTAACACCTGCACCTCCACTAGACATTCAGTGATCATCCACAATGAACCTTCAGCTTTTACAGTAATTTATTCAGTCGCTGCCTACCTGTTGCTGTGCTAGATGCAGTGTTGATATTGATGCCTTGCTCACCTGGGTAATATTGGCAGACATCCCCTGGTTACCCATGGCTATGAGAGCCCTGGCAGTCTGAGATACCGCTGCATCCTTAAGACTATTAGCATAAGCAGGCCATTCAGCCAATCACGTCTGTTTTGCTGTTCAATGAGATCCAGCTCTCATGTGATGAAACTATAGCTTTAAGAAATTATTTTCTTCTGTTTTTTTAAAAGAGTGATTTTAAGACAGAAGCGCTGAGCTGCCTGTTTGTAAAGTAAACAGCTTGTGAGGCCTTGGTTTTTTTTTTAATTTGGAACAATAGAAGCAGCCTGAAAGGGTATGGTCAAGCTCACACAGAACCAGGATTTTTGGTTTCTTAGTTTTTTCAGTAGCAGTTGTTGCTGGCTCTGTTGCTGCAGTACATCTCTCCCTGCAACACTCTCTCAGAGCTCTCTTGATGTTTTCCTCCCAGGCTACTGCAGTTACATGTGAGACAATCTGTTTTCTGAATTTGCCTTTTGCCAAGTGTGTGTTTATGGAATGTTACTACTTTGGAACAGTTACCATTTAAAAGCTAACTAATCTATTGTTCTGTTAAGGTTTCCAATAGAGTTAAACAGCTCAATCAATTCTTTTCTTTATTCATTCTTTTGCTATATTTTAACCAGAGTGAATGAATTAAATGTGTTTTGCATCAAATCTGGTAGTTTGACCAATTGAATTACACCTGGAACACAACACCTTACACTTACTTTTCAAATAAGAAAAAGTTAAGTTCTAGATTGTCTTCTTAATATATTTTGGAGGGGTCTGGTCTGGTCCATAACACTCGACAGCCCTCTGCAGCAGGGAATTCCAGTGATTCATATTGCCTGAGAGAAATTCCTCCTCGTCTGGATTAAATACAATAGAATTGTAATTTATTGTCACTTATATAAAAAATACTGTGAAAAGTGTTTAAGTCGCCATACTCCGATGCCTATATTAATAACAGAAATCATATATAAAAAGAAAATTAAGACAAAGTCCATCTTTGTTCAATTCAAGACCTATGGGCTCCCAAGGTCAAGTGTGGCATAGTGGCTCAGTGGTGAGCACTGCTGCCTCACAGCCCCAGGGTCCCAGGTTCAATTGCAGCCTTGGGCGACTGTCTGTGTGGAGTTTGCACATTCTCCCCGTGCCTGTGTGGGTTGCCTTTGGGTGCTCTGGGTACCTCCCACAATCCAAAGATGTGCAGTGCAGTTCAGATGAACTAGCCATGCTAAATTGCCCATAGTGTTAGGTGTATTGTTCAGGGATAAATATAAGGTAGAGGAATGAGTCTGGGTTACTCTTCGGAGGCTCAGCATGCCATATTGGGCCAAACGGCCTGTTTCCACACTATAGGGAATCTAATCTAAAAGACAGGAACCACCATTCTCCACCAACATTGAAGCTGCTGAATCTTGGGCCATTGGAATCCTGGGCTGGACCACCTCGTTGCTGAAGCAAAGCACCAGGTCACACCAGGAATTGTTTGCAGTGGCCCATCCCTAATAGGCCATGCTGCCATCATTGATGGAGCAGCCTCCCAAAACATCCAAAAGAGTTGCTTCCCTCCTCCACAGGCTCACTGACAATTCAGCCCACTCTTGTTGCATCTTTCGCTATCACCACTTCAACACTCCAAAGGTGCAGCGGATCTAAAACCGGGGCGAGGGGGTGCAGGTTTCATCAGCCTGAAGCCCAGACAGCAAGAGGGAGAGCATAAGGCTCAGGGGCTACACCCTTCAGGAAACCAGAGACAGCTCAGAGAGAGACTGAGGGAAGGAGGGGAAAAGAGAGAGCAAAACTAGGGAGGGACAGAAAGTGTGACTTTTAACAATGTGAGAGAGAGAGATATTAGGGCATAAATAGAGAGAGTGATTGTGAATGAGTGGGAGGGAGAGATAAAGGAGAGATGGAGAAAGGAGGAAAGTTAAAAGGGAGGAAGAGAAAAAGCTGGAAAAGAGAAAAGGAGACAGGGTGGGACAGTGAGAGACTGTAGGGGATAGGGAGATAGAGAGAGATTGGCTGTTTGAGGGCATGGTAAAGACTGATGGAGAAAAAGATTGTGGGGAGAGAGAAACTGGGAGAGAGACAGATTGAGGGGGAGAGAGAGATGCTGGGGGTGAAAGTGATATGGGGGGGTAAGAGAGAGGCTGTGGGGAGACAGAGACAGAGAGAGAGAGGCTGAGAGAGAGAGAGAGAGAGAGAGAGAGAGACCCCTCTTAATTGGCCACATGGTGGGTAATAAGTAAGATGCAAGCTCCCACTTATGCCATTTCACCCACCCACACAATGTAGGATATTGCCCATCACATTGAGTATCACTAAAACTGTGACAATATGTGCTTTGAAGAGGGTATTGTTCTATCCTGGTTCTCCTGAACAGGAGTGTTGTAAACCTGGTGCTGAAGTGTCTGGTCAATGGAAAGAGAGCAAATAGATTTGGTTTTATTTTAAGTTAGTCAAAAGAAACATGAGTGATTGGAATCAGGCTCACACAGCCCTGGAGTTTTAGTTTTGCTTCAGTTATTGAAGTTGGGTGTTTTGGAATTGAAGTTGATAGAGCCCTGTGCTGCTGTAAAAAGCTTGAGTTTTCAGTCTGGTGCTAGTTTCATTCTGTCAGTGTTCTTTCTCATGAACTGGAGCAGATAGCAAATGAGAGAAATCTGAATTTGCCTTGGGTCAAGGATGTGTTAATGGGATGCTGCTATATTGGAACAGTTGATGAGTAGTAGTTAAATAACATATAATTTTGTTAAGTATTTTGATAGAGTTAAAGTTATGTAAATCCTTTTTTAAAACAAAGAGGTAAGGCATATGGTGAAGATAAAGCAGTGGGACTGGGATACAACAAGCCTATTTAAACAGTGAATCAAAGAGCAAACCAGAAATAAATATAACACAAGGAAAAGGGTTATTGGAGAAGAGTTAAGAAATCATAGAAACCCTACAGTGTGGAAACAGGCCATTTGCCCCAACAAGTCCACACCGACTCTCCAAAGACTAACCCTGCCAGACCCATTCCCCTACCCTATTAAACTACATTTACCCCTAACTAATGCACCCAAACTACACATTCCTGAACATTATGGGCAATTTAGCATGGCCAGTTCACCTGACCTGTACACATTTGAACTACAAAAGGAAACCGGAGCACCTGGAGGAATCCCACAGGGTCAGAGGGAGAATATGCCATCTGCACACCGACAGTCATCCAAGGCTAGAATCAAACCTGGGTCCCTGGTGTTGTGAGGCAGCAGTGCTAACCACTAAGTCACCATGATGCCCTTCAGCCTTCACACTTACCCTTTGTGTGTGTGTGTGTGTGTGTGTGTAATTGTGTGTATATGTGTGTGTATATGTGTGTGCGCGCGCGCGTATGTGCATGTGGAGAGAGTGAAATAGGGGATGGTGTCTGGAGTGTGGACTGCTTTCAGATGGCAATGGGGGGTTGATTTTGTTGGGACATCTTCGAGATCGGATTGGAAGGTACAGCCTCAGGCTTGGAAAATAAAGGAGAGTGTGATGTAATGGTAGGCCCCACCACTGCCCTTATTGCAGCACCACTCAGAGAACACATTGTACTTTATCAGGATTTATCACTGTATGTGCTGCAGTTAATATTTCACTCATTGTCAATGTTAGACAGGCCAAGCTTTGTGGTGGGAAGATTAATTTGTTACCCCACGCCCTGTTCCACAATGCCCTCAAGGGGTTCTCTGGCAATGATAATATAGCTCTCCAGCCTGACTGCTGCCTTGGGCCTTTGGATGACTGGAAGGAGATCAGGGCTTGTTCCACTGCGAGTATCTGCTTGCTGATTCATGCCTTGAATAGGAGGCACCATGATGGTTTATCAGCATCACTATGCTGGCTATATGTCTGATCTTTCATTTTGAAGAATTGTGCTGTACAATGATTTCCCCTTGCTCAGCCTGTTTGCTAACAGATTCTATCATGTTATACTCTGCATCCTCACCGCTTTATTCTTCCAAGACCTCCATCCTTAGTGCTTCTGAATATTCCTCCAGCCCCATAACCCTCCAGGATCTCTGTTCTCCTCCAGTTCTGGCCTTCTGCTCATTGGCCAACTTTAACTGCTCCATCAGAGGTGTCCTGGATCCTAAGCTTTGCAATTCCTCTATAAGCTCCTCTTCCTTGCACCATCTCTCTCTTTCTTTAAGTCTCCTTATAAATCTAGATCCCCCCTGGATGTCATGGAACATGTCAAGGGTGGGTTACTCTTCGGAGGGCCGGTGTGGACTTGTTGGGCCAAATGGCCTGTTTCCACACCGTAGGGATTCTACGGTAAGGAAAGAGTTGGACAAAGAGAAATGGTGTATCAATACCAGAATCTCATGTTTGTATGAAGTCTGGAGGAGTCGAGAGAATCTGGGGATGAAATTAAAGAAATTAAAAAGTTAAAGAGAATATGAAAAAACATTGGCCAAAAAAGTGAGGAAAATTGAAACTGTTTCAAAAACACTCAAAGATCTAAAGGATAACTGAGGGAAGAGGAGGGATGATTGGAGATTAAAACAATAACTTGAGTTACAGCAGATAAAGAGATTGTTTATAATATCTTTACAAAGGAGGGTAATGATGAAGACTTTGTCATTAAGGAGGGGCAGTGTGAAATACTTAATGGAATAAGGAGAAAATATGAAGGTGTTTAGCTCCCTTGAAAGTGAACAAATTGCGAGGCTTTGGTAAAACATCGGACAAGACAAGCAAGGGAGGAAACAGCAAAGGCTGCAAGCATCATTTATAATCATCTTGGCTACAGACATGGTACAGAAGGTTTGCTAACATTGTACTGTTGTTTAAAAAGGGAGGTTAGGATAGACTGGGTAATAATCAACCAGGAGAAAGTGAGGACTGCAGATGCTGGAGATCAGAGCTGAAAAATGTGTTGCTGGAAAAGTGCAGCAGGTCAGGCAGCATCCAAGGAGCAGGAGAATCGATGTTTCGGGCATTCCTGAAGAAGGGCTTACGTCCGAAACGTCGATTTTCCTGCTCCTTGGATGCTGCCTGACCTGCTGCGCTTTTCCAGCAGCACATTCTTCAGCATAGCCCGGGTAATTCCAGGCTAATCAACTGAACGTTTGCTGTGATAAATTAGTTGGACAATTTCTGAGAGACAGAATGAATCACCGTTTAGACACAGATTAGACACAGGCATGAACAGGCAGCATGAGTTTGTCAAAGGAAAGGTGCTTATGACTGAATTAATTTCTTGAGATGATAACAAGGAGTGTTTTCATTGACCATGTGGAATTTAGTAAGGATTTTGACAAGATCCCACCTGACAGTTAGACAGAAAATTAATGCTCGCAAGCGAGTGGTGCTGCGCTTGCACGGTGGCTCAGTGGTTAGCACTGTTACCTCACAGCACCAGGGTCCCAGGTTTGATTCTAGCCTTGGATGATTATCTGTGTGGAGTTTGCACATTCTTCCTCCCACAATCCAAAGATATGCAGGTTAGGTGAATTGACCATGCTAAGTTGCCTATAGTCCAGGGATGTGTAAATTAGGTGGATTAGCCATGAGAAAGGCAAGGTTACAGGGATAGGGTAGCTGGGGGTAGTCTGGGTGGGATACCATTTGCAGAGTCAGTGTGGACTTATTGGGCTGAATAGCCTGTTTCCACACATTAGGGATTCGATGAACATTTAATTCAAAATTGTCTCAGTGGTAGATAATTTTTTCTCAATCTGTTTATTGAAGTTATTTCCATCTCTGGAGCAAGTGGGACTTGAACCCAAATCTCTGGCAGAGTTAGGGATGCTACCACTGTGCTCTCAGTGGCAGGGCATAAAAAGGAATGGTTCACAGGTAGTAATGCTTGGATGAATACTTCCTAAGAGCTTAGCAACGTCAGCACAAAAAGGTCATTTCCCCTAATTTTACTCACCCATTGGATAATATCATAGCTGATCTGACTACTGCATTAACTCCATGCAACTGTCTGCCTCTTCCCTGTAACCTTTGACTCTCTTGTCAACTAAAAGTCTGTCTAGTTCTTGCCTTGAATAATAACCCACCTACTGGAAAAGAGAAATCAAGTGACTAAAAACCCGATGGGAAAAGAAATAGCTCCTCCATCCCAAATGGGAGAACCCCACATCTTGAAATTACCTCCTTGGTTCTAGACTCCCCCTATAAGAGGTACATCCTCTCAGCATCACCCAATCCAGCCTTAGAGAAATGTACACATTTCAACAGGATCACCTCTCATTCTTCTGAATTCTAAGGAGTACATCTTAGGTTGCACTTCAGTTCAAAAAGTGCTCTCATGCTTAAAATGGTTGGAGCCCACTGGCCAAGATTATAACACGCACAAAGGTTATTTTAGAGCTGTGTAAAATGCTGCTTACATCAGAGTAATGAAGGTTCATGATACATGGATATTTTTGTTTGGAAAATTGGATTCTAAATTGAACAGAACCATGAATATTCTTACGTTTGATCTTTAGTTCTATATTTTATGGGTGAATTCATTTTTGAATTCTGTGTGTGTCTGGAAACTTGTTAACATGTGTTTAAATAATGTTTTTGAAAAAAAAAACGTGATGACTCAGTACTTTAGAAAACAAGACAGAAGAGAGGGAATAAATTAAGCTAAAGCAGAAAATACTGGAGAATTTCAACAGGTCAGGTAGTGTCTGTTCAGAGAGAAACAGACTTAATTTTTAAAGTCTACTAACTCTTCAACTCTTCAAATTGACACTGGGAGATGCACACACACAGAGAGAAACTAGTTCCTTTAGAGAGACAGAATCATCCGGAAGTTAAGTGAGTGGACAGGTTTATTTCAAAATTAGAAACAGGTCATCAGAGAGATTAAAAAGAAGGGACCTGGAACTTTAGCAGTGCAGTTTAGCAGACTCCAATATAGCCAGGGCAGAAGAAAAGACATCCTGAGTGGCTTAACATTGTTAGGTATGTAGTTGGGTGTGCTACGTCTTTAAGAGAGCAGGCCAGATAACCCAAAGGGGCAGAGATGTGAGAAGTATTCTTGTTCAGATCTACTATTTGTCTACTTTTTATATAATTCTCAATTCCAAGGAAAGTACCAACATGACAAATCTCAGCAAGAAATAAGTTCCAGAAACAGAAGGCTGTGGAAGAGAAATGTAAGGAATCTGTGTTAAGGAAGAATTGAGCTGTGTTAGCGCTGTATTTAAGGCTGTAGGGAAGATATATTAAATAAAGAAGATGGTATCTGGATTCACTCACCACTAAATACAGACATGCTGCTGTGATCCTAGCAGATGTTATTACCAGACAACATCCCAGACAGATCCCAGACAGAAACCTGGCTCGATAGATTATATTTTGATGTGTTTTGGTCTTAACAAAGTGGTTTCTCATTGAAACATAGGCACACAATGCTGCAGATTTTGTTTTACCAATAAAACAAAAGCTTATTAATAAAAGAAATAGAGATAAAATAGAATAAACTAAAACATTTACAAATTCAAATATTTTCAAATACACAGGAGAAGTATAATCCTTTTAGTTCAGAGCACTCTTTCATAAATGGAGAAGGAACAAACCAGCTTTTGTGCATTACCCAAAAGACACCCCCGGTACAGTATCCAAAGCACCATGCATACAATACTCACACCAGAGTCCCTGAAATCAGAGCCACAGCTGGAGTATTATATACAGTCTGATCACATGACATGAAGAATCTGTATGCACTAGAAAGAGCAGAGGCAATTAATGAGGGTATCGCCAGGAATTTTGGTGGTGACAAGAGACTAGATAAACCAAGATGGTTTTCTTTGGAACTTTGTTTGTTGTCTCTTCTTGTAGTTGTTGACCTTATGACAAATTTACTATTTCCATCCTACTCTCTAACACCCCAGTAAGTCTCTATTACCCAAGATTTAATGTTTAACTGTGTTCTTGAGATGTTTGTACCCTTGGTGGAGTTAGCTAGCAGCTTCTGACAACTACTCATTCCCAGGTTCTGACACTTCCACAGACCTGAGTCTAAAGGCAGTGAAGACCAATCCTGTGAAAACAGATGATTCAAGAGGATTTGAATGACACCAACAATGAAAAAGGACACATCATGTCAAAATGCCCTTCCTCTGTTGTTTCTACTTTGCTCTCTGATCCCGGGATGAATCGCATGAACAAAAAGAAGAACAAAGAAAATCCTGGCGATGTCTGGAGATATCTGGAGTTGAGGAAATGAAGCCTGGTCTATTCCTCCTGGTATAGGAATTTCTTTTTCTGTAGGAAATGATAATCACTTCCATGGTTGCCTCAGCTCGAGGCCATAGACAATGTTGTTATGAAAACGCCATCATGAAGTAGAACTGTACCATCATCAAGAACAGAATAAAACCTATGGACCAGAATCTCTAGGAAGTTCCTGGCTAGTACTATGGTCTGCAGGCTTGCACTTTTGAGATAAGGACCCAAATGGTAATGAAAAGATGGTTTCAGATATTGCCCTGCTGCTTGCTTCTTTATTGAACAGAAACCTTGAGTGTTTCCATGGCTTGCTGATGGGATTCAATTTCAGACTTCAGCTGAGCTTGATACAAGTTTTTAATCTCGGAACTTTCTTTATTGGCTTGATCCAATTGGGAGTCAAACATTTCACTCTCCCTGGAGAGCATTCTGCTGGCTGCTTGCAACTGTTATATTTTGTGAGTGGGTTCAGTGGAATAAATGGAAAAAAATATTTTCTAACATTACTATTAAAAAGGACGATTCTCTTCAAAAGACACAATAGGAGTATTTTCAGTGAAGTCAAAAAGCACAGCAAGATCCCGGACTACTGCTTCCACCAAATCACCAGCATAATTTTCTGATTCTCTTTTCTGAAAGAGGAAAAGAGGGTCTGGAATGTCCTCTTATGGCTTTTAATAAATCATGCTCCTACTTCTTCTGGTCTTTCTCAAAGAGTTGGCAGAGAGCTGAAAGTCCTCCTTTCACCTTGGGGATGGTGTTTCTTTAATGAAAGTGGAGAGGTGTTGTGTGGCTTTATCTCTCTGAGTGGGTAGGTGTCAGAGTGAGTCTCCAAGTACTTCACCCTCTGCTCCCTATCACATTTGGGCTTCTCTTCAGACTTGCCCTCCTCTTCTGTGCTCACTGGCCTTAGCCTTCACACGCTTTACTATTTTCAGGCATTGCCTTGCCACTTGTTCCTTGCCACTGGGTTCTGTGGGCTTGGACACTGCTTACCACTGTGCAGTATGAACACCTCGAGGCTGAGTGACCACCACCCCATGATAAAGAAGACAATAAATCAAAATTCTCCTCCTCATTTGCTTCTACTGTAATCTACTGACCCTTGTCAGTGAACAATAGCAGCAGCCTTCATTAGGTTTGTGGGCCATTTATAGGAGGAGGCGAGGGCAGAGATCTCTGAAACCTTTGTGCCATACTCTGGTGCCATTTGGTCAGACAAAATCATGACATAACTCCTTCTGCACATGCTCGTAGCTATCATTAACAATATCTTTACTCCAAACAAACAGAAACACTGCTCATATTTTAAAAAAGAGAAGTTAGGCACTTTGAGATATTGCAACCAACTGAACCACCAACAATGAGCTGGATAAATGGGATTAGATTGGATATCTCCATTTCAGCTAGCGCAGACATAATGGGTTAAATGGCTTCCATGTACTTTCTATGCTGCTCCTTAATTTCCATAATCTCTGTTACTTGGTGTAAAATTATGCCTGACAAACCCCTGTGAGTGCGACTTGAGACATTCGTCCACATTCAAGGTGCTTTGAAAATACAGGTTGTTATTGTAATTGTCAGTTTTTTCATACACCTTCCCATTCCCCATGAGTCAAAAAAGAGCCAAATGAGAACCTGACAGTTTTTGGACCATATAATGAGAGCAAAATTGATCATAACTAGCATTGTTTGTCATGTCGATGGGCTGCGGGTTTGATAGTCTCTGTTTTACAGCATCAGCCATCATCAAAATCCATTTCATATGGAGAGAATTTCTCAGCAAAAGTTTTGTAGAAACTACCCAGCTTCAATCAATTGAAATAATCATGTCCTTTTTTGTTTTTCTTCCATTCTGATTTTAATCCTTCAATGCTGAGCTCCTCTATCTTCTCCTTCTCGTTCCCTCTCACAACCTTTTCAATCATTAATTTCCATTACTCGCCTCCTCTCCAACTCCCCCATTCCATTACTGCTAAACAACACATTGCTGTCCTCCCCTCTCAGGCTGCCTTTTCTTTCTCACAGCTCAGAGCTGTACACAAGCAAAACAACACATAAAAGAATACATGGGCATTTGGAATGTTCATTACATAGAATAGAATCCCTACATTGTGGAAACAGGCCCTGCGGCCCAATTAGTCCACACTGACCTTCTGAAGAGTATCCCACCATTTGGGCGGCACGGTGGCACAGTGTGTGAGCACTGCTGCCTCACAGCGCCAGAGACGTAAATGTAGGGGAATAGGTCTGGGTGGGTTTCTCTTCAGAGGTCAGTGTGGACTTGTTGGGCCAAAGGGCCTGTTTCCACACGGTAAGTAAATGATCTAATCCACCCAAACTCATTCCCCTACATTTACCCCTGACTAATGCACCTAACCTACAGGTCTCTGAACACAATGGGCAATTTTGCATGGCCAATTCATTTAACCTGCACATCTTTGGATTGTGGGAGGAAACCCGAGTACCCAAAGGAAACCCACGTAGACACAGGGAGAATGTGCAAACTCCACACAGTCAGTCACCTGAGGCTGGAATCGAACTTAGGTCCCTGGCAATGCGAGGCAGCAGTGCTAACCACTGAGCTACCATGCTGCCTCAAAATTACCAGGAGGCAATGTACAAGATGGTGGCACTGGCACAGTAGGTAGTGTTTAGACTTCTGAGACTGTCTGCTCCAGACCGGCTGCGTCCTTTTCTCTCTTTGGTATTTTTTTGTCTTTTCCTTTCTCTTTTTTCTTTTCTTCACCTTTTGAGGGCATGGAGAAGCCGGAGCGGTATTTGGCGGGTTATTGTCAAAGGCAGTGGCGGTGTTTGGAGCGAGGACTCCTGGTTGTGGCAGGTCTGAAACATGGACTCTTGGCAGGTAGTTATTACGGTTCTTGGGGTGGGAACTCCTCAAATCTCGGGATACCTTGCAGAGACCTTGCAGAAGCTTTGGAGCTGTGGTTGAAGACATCTTGTACAGAAGATGAACTCTATTTGAGTAATTTATTTTTATAATTCAAAATGGCGCTGGATAGTTGTGACAGAATGATTTTCATTGCATCTTTCTAGATATATGTGACAACATACAACTTGTAATATAGGAATGGTACATAGAGTACTGTTTGTGTACATAATGTAGTCCTAATATCCATCAGGTGCTGCTTGTATACATAGGTGTATAAGGCAATCTCAGCTGTCTTTACTTTGGTCAACCACCGAATCCCATTATTTAGATTGGCTGAACAAATCCACACCAAACCACCCCCCCTATATTTCCCTCTGACTAATGCACCTAACACTGTGGGTAATTTAGCATGGCCAATTCACCTGACCTGCACACCTTTGGATTGTGGGAAGAAACTGGAGCACCCAGAGGAAACCCACAGGGAGAACATGCAAACTCTACACAGACACCCAAGGCAGGAATTGAACTCAGGTCCCTGACGCTGTGAGGCAACAGTGCTGACCACTGAACCATCATGCCACTCCTTGTACGAAGGGATTGATAGAATGAATAATGAGAAAGTGCACCCTGTGGTGAGAGAGTGGATAATCAGAGGTAATTGTCAGAACAACAGAGGGAAGATCAGGTCAGAGTGTTTACACAGTGAATTCCAGTCAGGCATGCACTGTCCAAAATGGAAGAACATTGAAGTAACTTTCAAAAGAGAATAAGCTAAATACTTGAAGGGAAATGTTTTCAGGGCTACACAGAGAATTGTCAGCTCATTGGTTCAGTGGCTATTGTGTGATTCACAAGGATGCTGACTGTGTCCATTCAATCCCTGTTCCAGCCAAAGCAGCTGCCAACTCACCATGAGCCCTCCTGCCAGTGGAAGGAAATTGCTAAATGTCACTGACAAAATAAAAACTGCCCAGAGAGAACAGCCTTGGGCTAGCCAGCAGCAACTGGCAAAGAGCCAAGGCGAGGCAATGGACGAGTGGTATCATTGCTTGACTGTTAATCCAGAGATCCAAGCAATGTTCTGGGAAAAAATGTGGGCTGGAGATCAGAGCTGAGAGTGTGGTGCTGGAAAAGCACAGCCGGTCAGGCAGCATCCGAGGAGCAGGAGAATCGATGTTTCGGGCATAAGCCCTTTATCCGGAGGCTCTGGGAACCCAGGTTTGAATCCCATTATGTCACTAAAAATATGTAATAAAGAGTCAAATGATGAGCATGACTCCATTGTGAATGGTTGGAAAAATCCAGCTGGTTTATTAATGTTGTTTAGGGAGGGAAACTGCCACCCTTACCTGATCCAGCCTGACTCCAGAGTCAATGTGTGGTTGACTTTCTATTGTCCCCTCTGGAGCAATAACAGCTGGCCTCGCCAACGATGCCCTCATCTCACGAATGAATTTCTAAAAAGGAACATACTTTCAAATACAAAACATGAATAAATGAGGTAGAAACTGGGAGTTGAAATGTGGACATCAGCGTAATGGGCCGAAGGGTATTTATTCTGTACTTTAGATAGAATATGGATGATTTTGAGCTCGGGAACCATTTGTTAAACTTGAGCCATTCCTGAATATGCTCTCATCCATGGTGGTGACCTCTCATACTGAGGGGCTGTGTTCCAGGCCATAGGGATTGGTCTGAGGATTGCTATTGTCACAAAACATGGTGAAAACCTTCTCTCCTGTTCAGGGACAGCACTGCACTTGAAGCTCTTGGCACCTCTGCTGACCACTCTCAGCAACTGTCTCACATCACATAGCTTACAGCATTCAGCTGGAGCTTGCTAGCGCCATGTTAGGGGATACAGTCATGTTGCTCAGAAGGGAAGGGGCGAGATGAGCAGAGTATTAGTCACTGGGGACTCCATAGTTGGGGGGGGGGGTTCTGTGGAGGTTAGATAGGAGGATTTGTGGGTATGAGAGGGGCTTATGGTTGGTGTGTTGCCTCCCAGGTGCCAGGGTTTGGGATCTCTCAGATCGTATTTTTGGAATCCTTGAGGGGGAGGGGGAGCAGCCCCAAGTCGTGGTCATCATAGGCACTAACGACATAGGTAGGAAAAGGGTTGAGGATTTAAGGCGGAAATTCAGGGAGCTAGGGTGGAAGCTTAGAGCTAGAACAAACAGAGTTGTTTTCTCTGGTTTGTTGTCCGTGCAACGTGCTAGTGAGGAGGGGAATAGGGAGAGAGAGGAGTTGAACATGTGGCTACAAGGTGGTGCAGGAGGGAGGGTTTCAGAACCCTGGATAATTGGAGCTTATTCTGGGGTAGGTGGAACCTCTACAAACAGGATGGTCTACATCTGAATCAGAGGGTTACCAATATCCTGGGGGGAAATTTGCTAATGCTCTTCGGGGGGGTTTAAACTAATTCAGCAGGTGGATGGGAACTTAAATTGTAGTTCCAAAGTCCAGGAGGCTGAAAGTAGTGAGGTCAGAAATAAGATTTCAAGGTCGCAACAGCATACCGGCAAACAGGAAGGTGGTATGAAGTGTGTCTACTTCAATGCCAGGAGAATCCGGAATAAGGCGAGTGAACTTGTAGCACAGGTTAGCACCTGGGACTTCGATGTTGTGGCTATTTTGTAGACATGGATAGAACAGGGACAGGAATGGTTGTTACAGGTTCCAGGATTTGGATGTTTCAGTAAGAACAGAGAAGATGGTAAAAGAGGGGGAGGTGTGACATTGTTAGTCAAGGACAGTATTAAGGTGGCAGAAAGGATGTTTGAGGACTCGTCCACTGAGGTAGTATGGGCTGAGGTTAGAAACAGGAAAGGAGAGGTCACTCTGTTGAGAGTTTTCTATTGGTCTCCGAATAGTTCCAGAGATGTAGAGGAAAGGATAGCAAAGATAATTCTGGATCGCAGCAAGTGTAACAGGGGAGTTGTTATGGGGAATTTTAACTTTCTAAATATTGACTAGAAATACTATAGTTCGAAGACTTTAGATGGGCCAGTTTTTATCCAATGTGTGCAGGAGGGTTTCCTGACCATTCGATTTAGTACTGGATAATGAACCCAGCCAGGTGTTAGATTTGGAGGTAGGTGAACACTTTGGTGATAGTGACCATAATTCGATTATGTTTACTTTAGCAATGGAAAGGGATAGGCATATAACGCAGGGCAGGAGTTATAGCTGGGGGAAAGGTAATTATGATGTGATTAGGCAAGATTTAAGATATATTGGATGGAGAAGGAAACTGCAGGGGATGGGCACAATTGAAATGTGGAGCTTATTCAAGGAACAGCTACTGCATGTCCTTGATAAATATGTACCTGTCAGGCTGAGAGGAAGTGGTGAGTGAGGGAGCCATGGTTTACTAAAAGAATTGAGTCTCTTGTCAAGATGAAGAAGAAAACTTATGTTAGGATGAGATGTGAAGGTTCAGTTAGGGTGCTTGAGAGTTACAAGGTAGCCAGGAAGGATCTGAAAAGAGAGCTAAGAAGAGCCAGGAGGGGACATGAGAAATAAATGGCAGATAGGATCAAGAAAAACCCTAAAGCTTTCTATCGGTATATCAGGAATAAAAGCATGACTAGAGTAAAATTAGGGCCAATCAAGGATAGTAGTGGGAAGTTGTGCGTGGAGTCTGAGGAGTTGGGGAAACGCTAAACGAATATTTTTTGTCAGTATTCAGACTGGAAAAAGACAATATTATCAAGGAGAATACTGAGATACAGGCTATAAACTAGATTTTAGTAAGGCATTTGATAAGGTTCCCCATGACAGGCTATTGCACAAAGTATGGAGCAGGGATTAAGGGCAATTTAGCGGTTTGGAATGAAATTGGCGAGCTGAAAGAAGTCAGAGGGTGGTGGTTGATAGGAAATGTTCATCCTGGAGTTCAGTTACTAGTGGTGTAACTGCAAGGATCTGATTTGGGGCCACTGCTGTTTGTCATTTTTATAAATGACCTGAATGAGGGTGTCGAAGGATGAGTTAGTAAATTTGCGGATGACACTAAGGTCAATACAGTTGTGGATAGTGCTGAAGGATATTGTAAGTTACAGAGGGACATAGATAAGCTGCAGAGCTGGGCTGAGAGGTGGCAAATGGAATTTAATGCAGAAAAGTGTGAGAGGATTCACTTTGGAGGAGTAACAGGAATAAAGAGTACTGGGCTAATAGTATGTTTAGTGGAGATGAGCAGAGAGATCTCAGTTCTTCATGTGCATAGATCCCTGAAAGTTGCCACCCAGTTGATAGGTTTGTTAAGAAGGCATAACAATGTGTTAGCTTCTATCAGGAGAGGGAACAAGTTGCGGAACCATGAGGTCATGTTGCAGCTGTACAAAACTCTGGTGCGGCCACACTTGGAGTATTGCGTACAGTTCTGGTCACCGCATTATAGGAAGGATGTAGAAGCTTTGGAAAGGATTCAGTGGATATTTTCTAGGATGTTGCCTGGTATGGCGGGAAGCTATTACGAGGAAAGGTTGAGAGATTTGAGGCTGTTTTTGTTGGAGAAAAGGTTGAGAGGTGACTTAATTGAGACAAATAAGATAATCATAGGGTTAGATCGGGTGGACAGCGAGAGCATTTTCCCTCAGATGGTGAAGGCTAGCATGAGGGGACATAGCTTTAAATTGAGGGGTGATAGATATAGGACAGATGTCAGAGGTAGTTTATTTACTCAGAGAGTAGTATCGGCGTGGAACGCACTCCCTGTAACAGTTGTACACTTGCCAAATTTACAGACATTTAAATGGACATTGGACAGGCATATGGACAAGAATGGAATAGTATAGGTTAGGTGGGATTCAGATTGGTTTCACAGGGCAACATCGCGGGCCGAAGGGCCTGTGCTGTGCTGCAATGTTCTATGTTCTATGGGATTGATGTTCGCAAGGAGGCAGTGTTAGCAATTCTGGAAAGTGTGAAAATAGATAAGTCCCCTGGGCTGGGTGGGATTTATCCTAGGATTCTCTGGGAAACCAGGGAGGGAATTGCTGAGCCTTTGGCTTTGATCTTTGTGTCATCATTGTTTACAGGAATAGTGCCAGAAGACTGGAGGACAGCAAATGTTGTTCCCTTGTTCAAGAAGGGGAATAGAGACAACCCTGGTAATTATAGACCAATGAGCCTTACTTCAGTTGTAGGTAAAGTTTTGGAAATGTTGAGAAGAGATAGGATTTATAATAATCTAGAAAGGAGTAAATTGATTAGGGATAGTCAACACGGTTTTGTGAAGAGTAAGTCATGCCTCACAAACCTTACTAAGTTCTCTGAGGAGGTGACCAAACAGGTGGATGAGGGTAAAGTGGTTAATGTGGTGTATAAGGATTTTGGTAAGCTGCTTGATAAAGTTCCCCATGGTAGGCTATTACACAAAATATGGAGGATTGGGATAGCAGGTGATTTCGCGGTTTGGATAAGAAATTAGCTAGCTGAAAGAAGACAGAGGGTGGTAGCTGATGGGAAATATTCATCCTGGAGTTCAGTTACTAGTGGTGTACCAGAAGGGTCTGTTTTGGGGCCACTGCTATTTGTCATTTTTATAAATTACTGAGGTGAGGGCGTAGAAGGATGGGTTGGTAAATTTGCAGATGACACTAAGGTCGGTGGAGTTGTGGATAATGCTGAAGGATGTTGCAGGTTACAGAGAGACATAGATAAGCTGCAGAGCTGTGCTGAAAGGTGGCAAATGGAGTTTAATGTGGACAAGTATGAGGTGATTCACTTTGGAAGGAGCAACAGGAATAAAGAGTCCTGGGCTAATGGTAATGATAATGTAGATGAGCAGAGAGATCTCAGTGTCCAGATACATAGATCCCTAAAAGTTGCCACCCAGATTGATAGGGTTGTTAAGAAGGCATATGATGTGTTAGCTTTTAATAGTAGAGGAATTGAGTTTGGAGCCACAAGGGCATGCTGCAACTGTACAAAACTCTGGTGTGGTCGGACTTGGAGTATTGTGTTCCATTCTGGTCACCGCATTATAGGAAGGATGTGGAAACTTTGGAAAGGGTTCAGAGGAGATTTACATAGAACATAGAACATAGAAGAATACAGTGCAGTACAGGCCCTTTGGCCCTCGATGTTGCGCCGATCCAAGCCCACCTAACCTACACTAGCCCACTATCCTCCATATGTCTATCCAATGCCGGCTTAAATGCCCATAAAGAGGGAGAGTCCACCACTGCTACTGGCAGGGCATTCCATGAACTCACGACTCGCTGAGTAAAGAACCTACCCCTAACATCTGTCCTATACCTACCACCCCTTAATTTAAAGCTATGCCCCCTCGTAATAGCTGACTCCATACGTGGAAAAAGGTTATCATGGTCAACCCTATCTAAACCCCTAATCATCTTGTACACCTCTATCAAGTCACCCCTAAACCTTCTTTTCTCCAATGAATGTTGCCTGGTAAGGAGGGAAGGCTTTATGAGGAAAAGCTGAGACTCTTGAGGTTATTTTCATTGGATGTAGGTTTGCTCGCTGAGCTGGAAGGTTCATTTCCAGACGTTTTGTTACCCTACTAGGTAACATCTTCAGTGGGCCTCAGGCGAATCAATGCTGAAAATTCCTGCTTTCTATTTATATGTTTGGGTTTCTTTGGGTTGGTGATGTCATTTCCTGTGGTGATGTTATTTCCTGTGGTGAAGTCACTTCCTGTTCCTTTTCTCAGGGGGTGGTAGATGGGGTCTAACTCGATGTGTTTGTTGATAGAAGTCCGGTTGGAATGCCATGCTTCTAGGAATTCTCATGCATGTCTTTGTTTGGCTTGTCTTAGGATGGATGTGTTGTCCCAGTCAAAGTGGTGTCCTTCCTCATCCATATGTGAGGATATTCGTGAGAGATAGTCATGTCTTTTTGTGGCTAATTGGTGTTCATATATCCTGGTGGCTAGTTTTTTGCCTGTTTGTAGTGTTTGTTACAGTCCTTGCAAGTGATATTAGTTTTGCTTGTTGTCTGCCTAGGGTCTTTCAAATTCATTAGCTGCTGTTTTAGTGTGTCGGCGGGTTTGTGGGCTACCATGATGCTCATGGGTCTGAGTAGTCTGCAGTCATTTCCGAGATGTCTTTGATATAGGGGAGAGTGGCTAGGGTTTCTGGACGTGTTTTGTCTGCTTGCTTGGGTTTGTTGCTGAGAAATCGGCGGACTGTGTTCATTGGGTACCCATTCTTTTTGATCAATATGTGGTGTATGGTGATGAGACCACAGACCTCACTGATTAAACCACAGAGTAGTACATATATATTGCATAGCGTGTTACAGAGCTGGAATGTAGTAGATTTGGAACCCAGTGTTCCAGACAAATATTCCTGGCATGGGAGTTTCTTCATGACAACTTCAGAATTTGAATTTTGTTAAAAGAATACTTGGAATTAAAATGGATCATTTGTTTTTGGTATACAACTTGAGTCCTGCTGAGAAAAACATCATGTTCTCGAAGCTTTTTGTTTTGTGCTCATCAGGACAGATTCAAATTGGCCAATTTCAAAGGGAATGAGAATTTATACTGCATGAGAAATGAATACTAGTTAGTTGGCAAATCCATTCTGATTTGTTGAGGAGTTACCATGGAGAACGCACCATGGACCTTTTGACCTCCAAGCTGTTCTTGAATTAAAGAAGTCTAATGCTTGGACATGTTCCTTCCACTTGCAAAGGACAGGTTCCTGAGCATTGTCATATTGAATAGGAGCAGGAGTAGGCCATTTGACCCCTCAACTAGACTATGGTTGATCCTCTACCTCAAGTTAATTTCCTGCATTATTTTTGTAATACTCATTATTATTAATATGTAGAAACCAATACAGGAATGATCTCCATCCTAAATACACTCAATGATTGAGCAGCCACAGATTTCTGAAGCTGAGAATTCCAAAGATTCACCTCCCCCCCCCCCCCCACCGAGTGAAGAAATTGCTCTTCATCTGAGTTCCCTGTTCCCTTGTTTGACATTCCCCCATGTCAGCTGTTCCCAGGTCAGTTCCCCTTCCTGCACCTATCCCGTTGAACCTTGTAAGAGTTTTGAGAGCTTCAGTGAGATCCCCTTGCATTTTTTTAAACTCTAGAGAATACAGGCATGATCACCTCAATCACTCCTCCTAGGAGAATCCCACCATCCTGGTAATCTATCTGATGAACTTTTAATGGCATTCCCACTATATCCTGCTTAGATGATGAGACTAAAATTGTCTGCAATATTCCAAGGACCATTTCATGAAGGTTCCCTGTACCTGCACAAGATATCTTTATTCTGCACTCAAATTTCCTTGCGATAAAACCCATTTGCCTTTCTAATAACTTGCTGTACCTGCATGCTAACTTTCACTGATTCAGGAACAAGAACTCCTAGGTCCCTTTGGCTATTAGCATTTCCCAACCTCTCACCATTTGGAAAGTACACTGAATTTCTGTTTTTCTACCAAGGTGGATAATGTCATATTTTTCCATGCGTCTTGCTTCAATCTACTCACACAATCTGTCAAAATCCCCTTGAAGCCATTTGTATTCTCCTAGTTTTATGTCAGTAATTAACATTAATTACAATTTGTCCCTGCATCTAAGTTATTGATAGAGATTGTGAACAATTGGAACGCAAGCATTGATCCTTCTGGTAACCCACAACCTGTCCATCTGAGAATGGCCTGTTGTTGTTAACCAGTGAACGCAGGCTTGTAGCAGACAAGTCTCACAACCCCACTTCAACCCCTTAGGCCCACAGGCTTACTTCACTCAAATACCCATCTAATGTTCTTGTAGAATCACCACTTGACCTTTTGTAGTCCACAGTCTGCAATTCTGATTGAATAATCCCTTCTCATAATTTTAGTCTAGGTATTAATTTGGTAAATCTATATTGTAATCACTCCAAGATTATTTTTAGGTTTGCCTGCTGCTGCTTCTGGCATGTCCTCTTACACACTCCATGAAACCAGAGTTGATCCCCTGCCTTGATGCTAATGGTTTGAGTGGGCGATATGCTAGGCCATGAGGTTACAGATTGTGCCTCATGGATGTCCAGTCTTGATTTGCTAGATCTGTTTGAAGTCTGTCCCATTTAGCATGGTGAGAGTGCTACACAGCACGATGGAGGTTATTCTCAATGTGAAGGTGGGATGTCATCTGCACAAGGACTGTGTGGTGGTGCCTCTTATCGATACTGTCGTAGACAGGTGCATCAGCAGCCAGCAGATTGATAAGGATGAAGTCAAGTTTTATTTTTCCCTCTTGTTGGTTCTCTGTATGAGGTCATGCTGGTTCTCTCACCACCGACTGTAGACCCTCACGTTTGGACCTAGAGTAAATGGAAGAGGTTCTGTATGAAAGAGCAGATGATGTGGAGATGCTGATGTTGGACTGGGTGGAAAGAAGACTTCACCTGATGAAGGAGAAGCACTCTGAAAGCTTGTGATTTCAAATAAACCTATTGGACTATAATCTGGTGTTGTGTGATTTCTGACTTTGAAATACCACAGATTTAGAGAACCTTCAGGTAAATTTATCAATAAAATAGCCTGAACAGAGACATGCAGAAAAAAATAATTAGGAAGGGATACGATATGCTGCCCTATGTATCTGGAAAAAATAAAAAATAAGGAAGTACAAGTTATATGACAAACTAGGCTGTGTATCATTAAACAATTAAACAACTCACAGGAGAAGGAGGCTCCACAAATAGTCCCAATTCTCAATGGTGATTTGATTTGTTCCACAAAATGTCAAGAAACATTTGGAGACGCTGGATAGTGAAAAGGCCTGTGGGCCCTCACAAGATTTAGGTAATAGTTGTTCCACTACAGTTACAATACTAGAATCTACCCTACAATGTAGAATATTGCAAAGATGTCTCCTGTACATAAAAAGGACAAATCTAACTCAGCCAATTTTGCCCCAATTGTCTACTCTCGATCATCAGTAAAGTGATGGAAGATATAATCAACAGTGCTATCAAACAGCACCTGCTCAGCAATAACCTGCTCAGTGACGCCCAGTTTGGGTTCCATCAAGGCCACCCCAACCTCAATACAGCCTTGGTTCAAAAATAGACAAAAGGTAGCTAACTTCTAGAGGTAAGGTAAAAGTGAGAGCCTTTGACATCAAGACCGAGTGTAACATTAAGGTGCTCTAGCAAAACTGGAATGAATGGGAATCGGGGGGAAGCTCTCTGGTGGTTGGAGTCATATCTGGCGCATGGAAAGATATTTAATGGTATCACCATCACTGAATATCCTGCCATCAACATCCTGGGTGTTGCCATTGATCAGGAATTATACTCAACTGGCCATATATATGCCATGGTTACAAGAGCTATTTGGAGGCTAGGAATCCTGCAGTGACTAACTCATCCCCTGACCCAAATCCTGCCTACCATCTCCAAGGCACAAATCAGAAGTGTGAAGGAATACTCCCCACTTGCCTGGAGGGTTGCAGCTCCAACAACACTCAAGACGTCTGACTCCATCCAGGACAAAGCAGCCCAAATGATTGGCATCACATCCACAAGTATCCACTCTCTCCACAGTGATGCTCAGTGGCAGCAATTTGTATTGTTTATAAGATACATTGCAGAAATTCACAAAGGTTCCTTAGAAAGTACCTTCCAAACCCATGACCACTTCCATCTGGAAGGACAAGGGCAGCAGATACATGGGAACACCACCACCACCTTCAAGTTCCCCTCCAAGCCACTTACTACCCTGACTTGGAAATATGTTGCTGTTCCTTTAGTATCGCAGAGTAAAATCCTGAATTCCCTCCCTAATAGCATTATGGGTCTACCTATAGCACATGGGCTGTAGGGGTTCAATAAGGCAGGTAACCATCACCTTCTCAAGAGCAACTAGGGATGGACAATAAATATTTGACCAGGCAGCGATACCGAAATCCTATGAATCAGTCAAAACTGATTGTAACATACGACGTGATCTCCAGGTGTAAAGGTCTCAGACTTCATTGTAGTCTGAGGTAGCTGGAAGCATGACATGTGTGTTCTCTATTACAATCTGATAATTTAAACTTAACCCAGGGACTGTATGCCTAAGCAATGTAATATTTGGACATAATAGTTAGCTGTTGTAAATATCTGTCAGATTCTTCAATACCACAACATCCACACTCAGCTTCTGATGTTACTAGGGAAAGTATTACCAATCTTATAAAAAGAACGCTGCTTGAGACAAAAATTACATCATCTTTTAAATTTTTATTCACAAATTTATTTTCATGCTCTCTTTATTCACTATTCCTACTATAATTTTGTCACCCTATGATGCTCTTTGCATGTTTGCCACTTGCCAAGATCTTTGTTCTTTGGAATGTTTTCTTTTTAGCCTTATGCTTTGATTTTTAACTCAGTCTTACTTTGTTATTGTCGAGTCCAGACATGGGCTGCAGTGGGTTAAAAGCTGCTTCATTTCTCCTTTTCAAAAATTACCATGGAGGTTCGCAGAATGCCATTGACTGACTGAAGGAGTCCATTTGATTTGAAGCATTGGATATTACTGATGGAGTAGGAATGGAGAATCCACAGATATTAGCTACTTAACAAGTGGGCATCTGTTATTTAACAAGTGGAATTTTCATAAAATAAAGGTTTACTCTAATATTGAAAAAAAATCAGGATAAAAGTGAGACTTTTCTTATCTAAATCTGCTGGGATCAATGTAGAGAAACAGTCGAGGGGTTGTTTATGAAGCTATTTTAGTCAACGTTCCCTAGAACCTCATGTCACTGTAACCCCTGTTCACTGAAACATATAGATTTGAATGTTTCTGTGAGTATTCTCTGTGATGGAACAATGATTAAAGGGGATGAGTGGGACTTCAAAACCTAGCTCATAGTCATATTACTAGGTCAGGCTGCAATTTGGATATAGAGTGCAGTATTTAAGTGATGTTTTCGACTCCACTATTCTAATCCTCTCCTGTCTGGACTCCCAATTGTTGTCTCTCTACTGTAAATTTCAATTTGTGTAAATTTTGGTTATCTGCACCATACCCCTGACCCACACCAAACCTCATTCACCCATCACCCTCTGCTCACTCGCCTATATTGGTTACATTGCCAGCAACAGTTCACTGTAAACATCTGTCTTCCAATTTCAGCCCCATTCCTGGCCTTGCTCCTTCTTATCCCTGTTACTTCTGCCAGCTGTTCTTTCCTGAGAGGGCACTGCTGTCTTTTACTTACTTTGTACATTTCTAATTGCAATGACTCCACCATTAGTGGCTGTGTCTTCATCTGTCTGGGCCCGAAGCTCTGGAGTTCTCTTCCTGAACCTCTCTGTCCTTCCTGGTCATTGTTCTCCTTTAGGAAGCTCCTTAAATACTACCTCCTGAACCTTCTAGCCCACTACCTGACCATGGTCTTACTTTATCTACAACATTCATGTGACGTGCCTTGAGCTTTAACTTGCTGATGGTCAGATAATCATTTCTGCAGATGGAAGGTGTGCAGCGGGACCATGCAGAATCCTCTGTTTGTAGCAGAAATGCCTGGGAAATAGAAGATTCCACTGAGAAACTCCTCTCCATCTGGAACCATTTGAAAATCTCACATCCTGGGCACAGGATTTGGAATGATAAAAGGTCCAGCATCACAGGCAGCCATTTTAACACTTCCTGGATAAGAGTAAGTGGGCAAGGAAAATGTGGGGTAATGCAAGGAAAAAATATTATGGGGAATTATGTTGGCAGACCCTCACTTGGTACCCAGCCCCTATGCCCTACCCACCTGGTATTGAACTACCCTACTAACTAGCACCTCCCCACATCGCCATCACACCCTCATCCCACCGCATCCAACCAATGGCATTTTATTCACCAGGCAACTTCGCTTGGCACTTTACTCCCCTACAAACTGGCACCCTACTCCCTAACACTCTAACCCTTACACAATTTGTGCCCTATCCTCTACCCATTTGGCACCCAACTCACCTGGCAACATGCCTTACTGGCACCCTGACCTGTTGCTTATCCTTCCACATGCAGTGTCAAAGTGCTTGTCTGTAATGCTGGGCACTTCATCTCAGAACATGGCAACTGACTGCTGTGAGAAAGGAGATGTGGTCTGCCCTTGTCCACTTTTCTATGCCACGAGGTACTTGTCAGAATGGATGTACAGTTCCACATACCTGAAGGAATCCTGGTGAGAATCTCCTGTCGGAAATGCGGAGCACTTTTGTTTTGTGATAAGGGGGAAGAGTGGCCATGTGAGTGTGATTGCCACTTTTCAGAAAATCCAGCCTGTTATTATACTCAAGGTGGAAGCTAAAAGCATAGCTGTTGTTAATTATTCCGATTGGGATTTGGTACATTCTAGCGCCCTTGCAGAGTAATGGTACATTCAAGACAGGAACTCGTTCAATAACAGAGAAGTACTGACAGTAATTGCTGTCTTGCTGTCTTCCAGTTCCATTGTGAATAATTCATCGAGTGAAGGAGATCTCCTTTCAGAGGGATTTGGCTTTGTATTTACATGAGGTTTATAGGCTACAATTGGAGTCCAGCCAAGGAGTTACTTAGTTACTCCCAAGTAGGAGTTCTGTCAAGATAAGACTATAAGCAAATCTCACCCTTAAAAACGTCTAATGATGAAAGAGTGTGAAACAGAAAGATAATAAGCAATTAGATTTGAGTTGGCTTGGATGGCAAGCAATATTCAAATCACCACTCCAGGCAAACAGTGAGAATTTATTAGAAATAATAGGGCATTAGTAAAGACAGCCTTGTGTTAAAGTGCTAAATGCTGACAAGTGCAGGTCTTTCTGGGTATCTTTAACACTGTGGTGCAGTTAAATTCAAGGTCAGGATATTGGCAACGTTGACTGTGACTCTGGTTTTCACACTGACAGCTCCAGACCTTTGGAGATCAGGAGGCCAGTAAGAGTGTCAGAAACTTTGACCTTTTTACTGTGATCTGAGTGTCTGATACCTTGGGCTAGCTCTAAATATGCAGGAGTATTGATTGGGGCGAAATCAACAAAATTGGCAACAGAATAATAAATGCAAAATCCTGCAGATACTGGAAACCTGAAACAGAAAGTGCTGGAGAAACTCAGCAGGTCTGGCAGCATCCGTATAGAGAAAACAGAGTTAATGTTGAATATGACTCTTCTTCCGAGTTGGGTTCTGTGTTAGTCCAGAATCACATATGTGTTTAGATTGTCCAATACTTGTCTCTTTAAAACGGTTTGGTTATTGTATCCATGTGCTAGGGAGATGATACCCAGTCAGAGCTGCAACTTTTGTTTTGAATTGCTACCCATTCATCCTGAATTGCCATCCTTTTATACAGGATTTTGTCAGTTTTGACTCACTCCATCCCCAATGCCTGGTTTCTCATCAGCTGACATCAAACTGTGGACCAGTCCCACAGATCACCTCCTCATGGTGCATTCTGTGCCTCTGTCTTGGACCTGCAGGTCTTTTCTGTTTCCATGGGTCTTCTGTCAGATCTGAAATATTTTCTGAGTCATTCTCAGTCGTTCAGCACAGGGTGTAATGACAAGGTTTGTGGGATTGTGTGACACCAGCGACCAGCAGGATCTGTTACTTTT
Source organism: Chiloscyllium plagiosum (assembly GCF_004010195.1). Taxonomy (NCBI): domain Eukaryota; kingdom Metazoa; phylum Chordata; class Chondrichthyes; order Orectolobiformes; family Hemiscylliidae; genus Chiloscyllium; species Chiloscyllium plagiosum. Next base: position 1,308,297 of record NC_057732.1, on the reverse strand, counting down.
GATGTTTTTGGAGTCACCAACCTCTTCTTTCATGGTTTCTCTTGAAGCCAGAAATCCTCAATTCTCCTTTTTGGGCTTGCTTCAGAAACAGTGCTGGTTATCACTGATCACTATGCTGTGGCAGAGACCTATCGTTGGCACCATGTGGTACTGCGGCTTACTTCAAGCCCAAAGTCATCTAATGTGGATTAGGATATCCACCTATCTCCTCTAAATAGAGGACTCTTGAGTAACCAAGAAGTTTATTGCATTACTGTGACTATTTACAATTTAAATGCATATGACCATTAGTCCAATGATTGTTAGGAGCTCATTATCCCCAGGTCTGTCTGGTAATAGCTTCATGTTTACTCTGACCAAGTCCCCAAGTCATTATGGTGTTAACTGCATTCACTAAAGTGTGAATCCTGTCAGACCCATGTACAACTCTCTCTTTATCAATGTTTAGCGTGCTCAGTATCTTCCACTGTCTTCTTCATCAAGACTTCAACAACAACACCTTCCTGGTAAAGACAGATGTAAAATAGCCATTTAGTATCTTTTCATACTCTCCCCACTTCCAGGCAGAGATTTACAGTTACTAATATTTTCTTTTGACACTGATCAAGTAGATTCTGTCCTTAACTCCTGCAGCATCTCTCCTCTCTTTATCAGTATAATATCCACCTTAATCAGTACCAGTAACATCACCCCACCTCCTTTCTTTACTCCTCTATTGTTTCTGAACTCTTTGTGTCCAGGAATATTTAATTTTCAGTCCATCCTTTTTTCAATCAGATCTCCATTACCACCATGGGGCTATCTCTAGCTTGCAGTTCACCATCCCTATTAACCATGCACTGCAATACATCCACTATCAACAAGAATTAAAGCGAATTACGTAATTATTCTCCAGTGGCCTCACTAGGAGGTCAGACAGATACAAAATACAGACGGAGCATGACTGGATAGTGTGCTCCAGAACTGCCTAATTAATAGACAAATTGTCAATACCTTGGTACATTTCTGTCAGCTGAGGTGAGTTAAGCTTCCAATATCTGAAAACTGCAAAATAATATAAGTATTGTGACACTTTAACACAACACAAGAGAAGACATTTTGAGGAGATGTCCAGCAAAAGGTTGTTGAAATCAGTTCAGTATGTCACAATATGGCAGGCTTGAAGATGTTGAGAAAAGTCACCTTCTCTGAGGGGAAATTGGGATCTGAGTAAAGAACAATCTACAAGGTCATGGCTTGGTATATCCCCCATTCTACTATTACCATTAAGCCAGGTGATCAACACTGGTTTAACGCGGAGTGCAGGAAGGCATGCCAGGAGCACACCAGGCATACCTGAAAATGAGGTATCAACCAGGTGAAGCTACCAAACAGGACTGTTTGCATGAGCAGCAAGTGATAGACAGTTAAGTGATCCTTCAACCAACAGATCAGATCTAAGCTCTGTAGTCCTGCCATGTTCAGTCATGAATGGTGGCAGACAATTAAACAACTCACTGAAGGAGGAGACTCCACAAATACCGCCATCCTCAATGATGGAAGACCCAATACATCAGTGCAAAAAGTAAGGCTGAAGTATGTGCAGTAACCTTCAGCCAGAAATGCCAAGTGGATGATCTATCTCAGCCACCTCCAGCGGTCCCCAACATCACAAATACCAGTCTTCAGCCAATTGATTCACTCCACATGATATCCAGAAACAATTGCAGGCACTGGACACCACAAAGGCCTGTGGACCCTGACAAGATTTCGGCAATAGTACAGAAGAGCTGTGTCCAGAATATGTCATTGCCCTAGCCAAGCTGTTCCAGTACCGTTACTATGCTGGTATAGCCTGACAATGTGAAAAATTGCCCAAGTTTGCCCCACACAGACACATTCTCCTCATGCCTGTACGGGTTTCCTCCCACACTCCAAAGTTGTGCAAGTTAGGTGAATTGCTCATGTGTTCAGGGATGTGTAGGTTTGGTATGTTAGTCAGACACAAACGTAGAGTAATAGGGAATGGGTGAGGGTGGGATACTCTTCAGAGGGTTGTGTGGACTTGTTGGGCTGAAGGGCCTGTTTCCACACTGTACGGATTCTAGTTCTAGATGTCATCACCTGTGCCATCAAGCTCAGCAATAAGATCAATGTTGCCCAGTTTGGGTTCTGCCAGGCCACCCAGCTCCTAACATCATTACAGTCTTGGTTCAAACATGGACAAAAGAGTCGAATTTCAGCGATGAGGTGAGAGTGACAGCCCTTGACATTAAGGCCACATTTGATTGAGTAAGGCATCAAAGACCCCTGGCAAAACTGTAATCAATGAGTATCAGGAGGCAAACTTTCTGCTGATTGGAGTCATACCTGGTACATAGGAAGATGGTTATGGTTGTTGGAGGTTAACTTTCTCAACCCTAGGACATCATTGAAAAAGTGTCAACCATTTTCAGCTGAAGTTGTTAATCTGTCTATGTTTAAAACCACTGCCATGACAAAGATCTGCATGGTTCTTAACCCATGTTATCAATGAGACAGGGTGTTGGTTTCTTTGTCAATGCTGTCAATGCTGTGAGTGCCATTGTGGTACCAGTGCCTGTGGTAGATGTGGTGTTGGTATTGACAGTAACCTGGAATTAGTGTCAATGTTAATTCAGATGTTGGAGCTGGGAAGGTGAAGGATGCAGATGGATCGTGTTCACAGGATTATGTTTATCAGTCCCTCAGAATGTGGTGACCAAGCCACTAATTGAGATTAGATTACCTACTGTATGGAAACAGGCTCTTCAGCCCAACAAGTCCACACTGACCCTCTGAAGAGCAACCCACCCAGACCCATTCCCCTACATTTACCCCTGACTAACGCACCTAACACCTTTAGCATGGTCAATTCACCTAACCTGCACATAGAACATAGAACATAAAAACATACAGCACAGAATAGGCCCTTTGGCCCACAATGTTGTGCCGGAGTTTAATCCTAATGTAAAATATAATAATTTAGCCTACACACCCCTCAACTCACTGCTATCCATGTACATGTCCAGCACATCTTTGGACTGTGGGAGGGAACTGGAGCAAACCCGCACAGACATAGGGAGAATGTACAAACTCCACACAGACCGTCGCCCAAGGTGAGAATTGAACCCAGGCAGCAGTGCTAACTACTGAGCCACCATGCCACCCCAATTCAGCAGTGCTAACTACTGAGCCACCATGCCACCCCAATTAACCTTGGAATTGCACTCAGAGACAGTGTGTAAGTGTTGACGAATGAGGCTAAAATAAAGAAATAGAGCCATAGATTCATAGAGATGTACAGCATGGAAACAGAAATAGAACTGAGGAATGAATGGGATTGCTTGGTGTTAAATCTCTAAGACCCATTGACCTGTCAACTAGTGATTTAAAAGAGGCAGTGGGATCCATGGCTTGTTTTGCCCAGGATTCACATCATTTTACATCAATTATACAGGGTGTTGGTAAGACCACCCACACAGAGTAGTATCTACAGTTTTGGTCCTCCTATCTAAGCTAGGACACGGAGTGAATTTCCTATGATCAAGGGATGGTTTAATTAGGAATGACTGAGTATATGAGGTCTCTACTCCTGAAAATTTAGATAACCATCTCTAAATAAGTCAAGAGTGAGAAGAATCTCTTCACTCAAATAGTTGTTAATCCTCGAAATTCTTTTGCTGAGAAAGCTCTAAAAGCTCAATAAGGTTGTTCAGGATTGAGGTCAATACATTTTTGGGTATTCGGAACATGCAGATAATGTTGGAATTTGGAGCTGAAATGAAAGATCAGCCATGGTCTACGTGTACTATCCACAAGATGCACTGTAGAAATTCATCTTAGACAGCACCTTCCAAACCCACATTCACTTCCATCTGGAAGGATAAAGACAGCAGATACATGGTAATACCACCACCTGCAAGTTCCCTTCCAAGCCACTCACCATCCTGACTTGGAAAAAAAATCCTTGTTCCTTCACTGTCGCTGGGTCAAATTCCCTTTGCAAGGGCATTGTGGGTCTACCTACAGCAGGCGGACAATAGCATAGAGTCATAGAGATGTACAGCATGGAAACAGACCCTTCAGTCCAACTCGTCCATGCTGACCAGATATCCCAACCTAATCAAGTCCAATTTGCCAGCACTTGGCCCATATCCCTCTAAACCATTCCTATTCATATACCCATCCAGATGCCTTTTCAATAATGCAATCCACCACTTCCTCTGGCAGCTCATTCCATACACAGACCACCCTCTGTGTGAAAAAGTTGCCCCTTCGGGCCATTTTATATCTTTCCCCTCTCACCCTAAACCTATGCCCTCTAGTTCTGGACTCCCCCACCCCAGGGAAAAGAGTTTGTCTATTTATCATATCCATGCCCCTCATGATTTTGTAAACCTCTATAAGGTCACCCCTCAGCCTTTAAAACTCCAGGGAAAACCGCCCCAGTCTCTCCCTATAGCTCAAATGCTCCGAGCCTTGCAACATCCTTGCAAATCTTTGCTGAACCCTTTCAAGTTTCACACAGTTCAAGAAGGCAGCTCATCACCACCTTCTCAAGGGGCAATTAGGGAGGGTCAATAAATGCTGGCCAGCTAGTGATGCACATATCCCATGAGCACATAAACAGATTGGAGGGGATACATCAGCGACATATCAGGGGACAAATAAGTTTGATAGTTTGGTAGTTTGTTCAGATTCTCACCAACTGGATTGTCAGTCACAGCTAGTTGGATCATATAATTATTCAGTGTCACTATTAAATGTCACAGTCCAGTACCTCTCACTGTTTGAATGAGTCTTTACTGAGTATAATCCAGTATTCTGACTAGTATTGATTGAGCCAGTGAAGACCGGTTCAGTAGCAAATGACCTTTTCCCTTTTAATAGTATTGTTAATGACTATGTAATTGTTGTTTGCACGTAAGTAATCAGAATGTGAGAATGGCAGAACAATGGTGTGTCTAACTGTCAGACCAGGAAGAACAGACAGTCCCATTGGAGTTGGGGGGTGGGGAGGGGGCGAAGACATAGTGACAGACAAGTAAAGTTAAAAGAAAGGGAAGAAATGTGAGTGGGTTGATAATCTGAAGATGCTGAACTCAATATTATGTCCAGAAGGCTGGAAAGTGCCTCGTCTGAGGGTGAGATGTTGTTCCTTCAGTTTGCACTGTGATTCGCTGGAGCATTGCAGCATGCTGAGGACAGACAAGTGGGCATGTGAGCAGGGTACTGGCTATGGGAAGGTCAGACTCATGCTTGCTCATGGATAGGAGGTGTCCTGCAAAGCAGTCACCCAGTCTGCATTTGGTTTCTCCACAGTGAGTAGGCCACAGTGGGTGCAGTGAATGCAATAGACCAGATTGGAGGAGATGCAGGTGAAATGCTGCTTTGGCTGAGAAGTTCTGGTTGTGAAAATTAGGGTGAATCCAAAGAGATTCTTTAAGTTTATTAAAGGAGAAAGAATAACTAGAAAGAGAATAGGACTCCTCAAGAACCAAAGTGGACATATATGTGTGGAACCGCAGGAGATGGGTGAGGTCCTCTATGAATATTTCTCCTCTGTGTTTACTGTGGAGAAGACTTGAGAACTTGGGAAAATTAGTGGTGATATCTTGGGGACAATTCATATCACAGTAGAGGAAGTGTTGGACGTATGAAGGTGGATAAATCTCCAGTTATATTCTAGAACATTGCTAGAGGCTAGAGAAGAAATTGCAGGGGCTCTGTGTGATTGTTTGCATCATTGCTAGCCTCGGGTGAGGTCCTGAAGACTGGAGGGTGGCTGCAAAGAAAAACCTGGCAGCTATAGACCAGTAAGCCCAACATCTGTGGTAGGTAAGTGACTTGAGAAGATTCTGAGGGATAATATATACATGCATTTGGAAAGACAGGGTTTGATTAGAAGTAGACAGCATGGCTTTTTGCATGGGAGATCATGCCTTGCAAAGTTGTTAGAGTTCTTTGATGAATTGACCAGAAAAGTTGACAAGGGCAAGGCAGTAGAGAGCTGGGGAGCAACTTCGTATCTAGTTCTGTGGCCGACCACTCACCCAGGAGCTTATGCCAGAATACCTTGGCAACACTGACCCACCTTGGCTAACACGTCTATTGCAATTTAAAGATCAGAGTCTCATCTGGAAACTGGCCAGAGTCAACACATTCTGCTGAACTTCACTCAGGCTAGTCTGTCCAACAGCACAGTACTGCTGCTGAACTGGGCTCAGGAACCACCAGGTAAACGTGGTTACTATCCACCTTTAGGACGTCAGCAGGAAAATTTCTGGAACTGTGGCCAATAAAACTCAAAGGGCTTCCTGAATGTATCAAATTTTCTGATGTCCACAGGAAAAATATCCTCTTCAAAGATCACCATTGGCTAACAACTAGTTGAACACTTCTATTGACACAGGAAGAAGGAGTGAGGGGGTGGGGAAGGAGGAGATAATGAGTGGGGGGGGGGGTAATGAGAGGGTGATTGAGGGAATAATGTCAATGTGAGTTAGGGTGGGCAGGGGCGTGAGACTGACACAGTGTGCAGAGTGTAATGTAAACAATTATTACACAACGTAACAATAATTTGAGCACTTTGATGTGATTGACTTGGGATGAGTACTGAGTATTTCAGACCTCTTTGACTTTCATTGTTAGGAACTGAGTGAGGCACCTTCACTGTATCCTCACAGTGTGCCGTCTGCAATGGCTTTGAGATGAAGGAATCCCAGCTGCTGCATTTTGTAGCTAATACAGTAAACTCAGCTGTTCACATGCTCCAGCTCTCATTATCTCTGCTCCGTCATTTAAGAGAATCATGGTTGATCTCATCTCGGCTTCAACTCCACTTTCCTGCCTGCTCCCTATAACCCTTCAACCCATTACTCATTAAAAATCTGTCGAGCTCCTCCTTAAATTCTCAATGGCCCAACATCGACTGCATGCTGGGGTAGGAAATTCCACAGATTCATGACTCTTTGATATAAGTAATTTCTCCTCTCTCTGTTTTATTTTAAAGCTATGACCTCTCACTTGAGAAGAGGAAACCTCCTCTCTACATCTACTTTGTCAATCCTCTTCAGCATCTTATCCATCTCAATTAGACCTCCTCCCATTCTTCTAACCTGCAGCAAGTACATGCCGAAACTGCTCATTCTCTCTTCATAAGACAAGCCCCTCATCTCTGAGGGTCAGTTTGGGGACACCTTTGGACCATTCTCTGAGCTCATGTCCCCAGGGCTGGAAGTCCTGCCAAATGAAGAGTCCAATAAGAGACAAGCAGCTCTTAGTGCTCAGTAGCACGACAGAGAAAGTCTGGCTGTGACCAGGATGACACCCAAGTTCCTGAAGACCAGGGTTTCAGGTGGGGAGGGGTGGGAAGTTTGGGGGATAGGCCAGCTCTTGCGCTATTTCTAATCCCTCAATTAGACCAGATTGAGAGAGTACCCGTCCCTCACCTCACTGACAGCCTGCCCAACTGGAAGTGATATATTTACAGCCAGGCAGGAACAGGGCCTTAGAGTTGGTCATTAATTGGCAACATAATGGCCTTATTTGGCAGAGAAATGGGAGAGAGGAGCCTGTGCCTCCTTAACTTGGACAGTTGGCGAGAAGGTGGCAGTGGTACCACCTAGTGGGACAACACCACTCCAACCACTCCGGTTGGCTTCTGACCTCCAGACCTGCCTCCTCCAGGATTGGACAATCTTGCCTCTTCATTGCTACCATGCCAGAATAAAACAAACAAATCATTCCTAGTGACCAAATGTATAAGTTGGTATAGACCAGGTATGGGAAAAGGAAATTAACTGGGTTAGCAGCACTAACAGTAATGGTCTCTTTTTGGGGATGTATGCTTAGATTGAGCACAGTTTTCTGCATTCCTAATTGCAATATGTCATCTTGGATTGCCCTGCTCTATAAGTTTACTTCTAATTGTCTATTTGATTATAAGATGGGAGGATAAGTACAGTGTGTGAGATAAAAGCTATGCGGCTGCTGGACAACTGCTGCCATATTATTGTCAAGCTTAGCAGGTGCCCCTCCACCCTCCCCAGCACAAAGATCTAGAAGCATCTCAGTATTTGAGGCTCAAAAGGGCAGTTGTGAAGGAATCTCCTTGAGAACCTTGAGAGTTGCCTGTGTACAGTGCAAGTGAGTACTTACTACATCAACGATGGCTGTGTAACCTCAGGTGGATCATGTACTTCTCTGATCTAAAGCTTTGCTTGACCTTGCCTTTCTGCAGGGTTTACAGATGCAATGGAAGTTGGTTGTGAACCTTGAACTCATGCAATTGTTGATTATAGATGTACCCATGGTGTTGTTAGGGAAGGAGTTCCAGGATTTTGACCCAATGATCTTAATGGCAAATCGTCACAATTCAAGCACAATATCTACCAAAACAACTGTAGGACTGTCAGTTGTGAATTCAGAGATGCAGGACAATTTCAAAGTCAGAAAGCAGATAAATTTGAATCAAGCAGACCGCAGAGACTGGAAATAATTCTACAGTGCTCTGAGAGCCTCATTCAACAGATTCATCAGAGATCCTGGGTTTAGATAGGGCATCATTGCTCACAGTGAAGATACAAATTCTAGGGATTTGAGCAGGGCTGTTTAATCACCTCCTCAATTGAGTTGCATTGATCAGTGAAGAAGCAATCAACAGGCTGTCACAGATCACTATTAACTGCTGTCTCGATGAATGCCCCACATTGTTACAAACAAAAAGCACTAGCAGCATAGTCTGAGAAGCTGATGCTTTTCCAGCTGAGATCTATAAATCTGGAGGTCAATGCCAGGTCACAATGCTCACCTCAGTCCAAGGGAGGCAGGAGCCATCCTGTAAGAGTGCAAAGAGGCCTCCACTATCCACATGTAGAAGTGGAACCATGTGATCCTGTAACAGTAACAGAGGAATAGCTGGGGAAACTGACCAAGGCCATCAATGGTCGTGGAAAAATTCAACTGCTATGAGAAATTCATCACAATCAACAATTCCATGACAATGTGTTCATGTCTCATGGACAATGCTGAGTCTTTTGACATATTCACACTCACTAATGGAGTAAATTAGAGGTGTATGCTAACACCAATCTTGATGATGTTCTCTGTTATCTTTAATGATGCCTTCCATGATGGTGATCCTGGCATTGGAATCATGTAACAAATGGCTGAGACCACTCCAAGAAGGGTTTTTAATTCAATCATGGGACATGGGTGTCCCTGCCTGGCCAGCAGTTATTGCCTTTGCTAGTTGCCTTTGAGAAGGTGGACTGCCATCTTGACTGCAGTCCATGTGTTGTAAGTAGACCCACAATGCCATGAGGAAGGGAATTCCAGGATTTTGACCCAGCGACACTGGAGGAATAGCAATATATTTCCAAGCCCGAATGGTAAGTGGCTTGGAGGAGAACTTGCATGTAGTGGTGTTCCCATGTATCTGTTGCTCTTGTCTTTCGAGATGGAAGTAGTCGTGGGTTTGGAAGGTGCTGTCTAAGGATCTTTGTTAAATTTCTGCAGTGCATCTTGTAGGTAGTGCACACTGTGGCTACTGAGCGTCAGTGGTGGAGGGAATGAATGCTTGTGGATATGATGTCAATCAGAGGCTGCTTGGTTTGTGGTGTTTAGGTGACTGTATATGATTGCCTCATCCTTTCCGGACCAAGGTTTCCACATATTCTTATGTCATTTAATGATTTGAGGGACGCTAAAAGTTTGGATGTGAAATGCTTCAGAGTATCGTGCAACAATGAAGTGTTACAAGAATGTAAGTTCTTGTTGCTATAGTTGGGTCATGAGTGACAAAAAGAAAACCTATGCTCTCCATTGTGTCATGGCTCAAGCAGTACTATTTGGACCAGAGTGCTGGCAGTGTGTTTAAAAACAACAATTGTCAGTCGCTGAAAATGCCAATTTGCAGAGGTGGCAAACATTAGAGGCATTTAGGAGCTGCTGTTATGATATACTAATGTTGTAAAGAATTCTACTGCAGCTGTTTTAAGTAGCACCTAGAGCCCGAGGGTTTGCCAGGTTGTTAAGACTTCAATCAGGCTCTGCTTTATCCCTCCTTAATGGGTAACTTCCTTCTGGAAACACAAGGAAAGTAATTTCTAATGATTCAACATTTTTGTTTGAAGTTTTTGTTTGAACAGGTTAAAAGTTAATTTAATGCAAATTATTACTAAAGGTTCCTTAAGGATACATAAGGATTATAAAAAATTATAAATAAGAAATTGCAGATATCAAAGTTAAAACGAGTACAGATAGGACCCAATGAATACCTTTAAGAAGGAAGTCCAAACAAGTCCTTGTGGTACATCATTTGGCGAATTGTTTGAGTTCTTTGTTGCTGAATTGGAAAGATTGAAGTGAGATCCAATAGCTGTAATGGTTTCTACAGTTGAATAGTTGGCCTTTTCTTCTTAGGTTACTTACCTTTAACATCAGAATTTTAGGAAGGAGAGAAGGTTCTTTAAATTTGGCACCTTCAAACTCTCTGACATTCTTTCAATTGAAAAGCATTTAACTTCAGTATATCTTTCCCACCCCTCCCTTAAAGTGGGAAACTACAGATCAGTTAGTTTGATCTCCGTAGTGGGGAAGTTATAGACACATAGAGTCATAGTCATAGAGCACGGCAACAATCCCTTCAGTCCAATTAGCCCATGCCGACCCTGTTCCGACTTACCTTTATTTGGCCCTTATCACTCCAAACCTTTCCTATTAATGGACTTATCCAAATGTCTTTTAAATGTTATGATTGGACCCGCATCCACCACTTCCTCTGACAGTTCATTCCACACACAAACCACTCTCTGTGTAAGAAGGTTGCCTCTCATGTACTTTTTAAAACTTTTTCCTCTCACCTTAAGAATTTGCCTCCTAGTTTTGAACTCCCCCAGCCTAAGGAAATCCTTGCTATTAACCTTATACATGCCCCTCATGATTTTATAAGCCTCTATAAAGTTCACCCTTCAACCCACATTGCGTATTGAACTCAGCAATTATCTCAGAACCCATCAAACCAGAGTGCAAGCAGTTTTCCTCAATCCCAAAGGGCTGTTTAATAGTACCTGATTACATAAATAGAATTGTTACTAACTGTAGTAAGTTCCAAAGGATATTGCTGGAGTCAATCATAAAGGAGGAAACAACTAAACACTTGGAAAAACAAAACACAATTCACCAGTGTTAGCACAGTTTTATGAAGGGCAAGTTTTACTTGACAAACTTGCTGGAATTCTTTGAGAATGTAATCAGCAAAGTGGATAGTGGGGATTAGGTGGATGTGGTATGTCCAGGCTTCTAGAAGGCATTTGACAAGGTGCCCCACAAAAAAAAACTGACCCAGAAGATTAGATTCCCGGGAATTAAGGGTAGAGTATTGGCTTGGATACAGGATTGGCTGTCTAACAGGTAGGGATAAATGGGTCCTTCTCTGGATGGTGAACTGTAAACTAAATGGGATACCATAAGGTTCATTTCTCAGACCTCAACTATTTACAACCCATATGAATGATCTGCAAGCAGGGACAGAGTGTCACTGAGAAAGATTTGCAGATGGTACTAAAATAGGGGGCAAGGTGGGCTGACCTGAGGACATAAAGAGTTTGCAGATGGACGTGGATAGGCTGGGAGACTGGTCCAGAATTAGCCAGATAGAGTTTAATGTGGATAAGTGTGAAGGTGTGTATTTTGGTTGGAAAATTAAAAGGGCAATTTTTTATTTAAATGGGCAGCAGATTCAAAGTGCATCAGTGCAGAGGGTGTCCTTGTGCATGAATTGCAGAAAGTGGGTATGCAGGTGCTGTGCACAATAAGGAAGGCAAATGGAATCCTGGCATTTATTGCAAAAGGACTGGATTATAAAAGTAAGGAAGTGTTGTTACAATTATATAAAGTGTTGGAGAGACCACGCCTGGAGTACTGTGTCCAGTTTTGGGTCTCCTTACTTGAGGACAGATATGATGGCACTGAAGGCAGTTCAGAAGAGGTTCACCAGGGATGAAAGGGCTGTCATACAAGGAGCAGTTGAATAACCTAGGCTCATACTCTCTGGAGTTCAGAAAATGAGGGAGGATCTGATTGAGGTATATCAAATGCTAAAGGAGATTGGTAAGGTGGACAGATGTTGCCTTTTATTGGACAGTCTCGAACAAGACAGCATAGATGTAGAGTGACAGGAGGTAGGTTCAAAGCTGAGATGAGAAGAAATTACCTCTCTTAGGTAATTTGTGGAACTCACTGCCCCAGTGGAGGCAGAATCAATCACCAGATTCAAGAAAGAAATAGAAACATTTCTGATGAAAAATGGGATAAAGAGCGTTGGTGAGCAGGCAGGAAAGTAGAATTGAGATCAGGACAAGATCAGCTTTGCTCAAAACTCCTAAGGATTGTTCTCAAAGTCTTATATTGGAGTTCAGCACACCAAGAAAAATGTGCAGGTAATTGCAAGAACTGTCTGTTGCAGACCTTTGAGTTATCCTGCCAACTTAAAGGCTAGTTCTAGAGTATTTGCAAGATACAGTGTCTTGCAAATGAGGCTAACAGCTTTCCAAATGCTGCAGTTATCAACTTGAATGGCTCCTGCTTTGCGGGGAGAGACAGGGAGAGCTGTTTGCCCCTTAGAAGGATCCATTGTGTACCACAGGGCTCAGTGAACTATAAATGTCACTCTTTTTTGTAATTTGAGACTGACAGGACACAGCTCAATAGCTGTACTGTGACAGATGTAGCCTAATGAAGTCTCCATCTTGAAATATCTTTATTAACTTTATTGACAATGCACAGATTTTAAAGTAGAAACGTCCTCCTGATGCTTTTTTCTTAAAAACCTAAAATATCAGAAAGTGTATTTGTAACAATTCAAAACCAGTTTTAAGACATAATTGTAGAAATGTTCACTGTAATTCAGTGTGCAGAGTATGAATACACCAAGTATAAATAATTTACTGATGTTTTCTTGAATGTGTGGCTGAAAAACACAGGATTCTTTGTACAGTTTATCAGCATACTTTTTAAAGAGTAACTGAAGTACATTGTTGTACTGATGGTTACTAATGGAAACTTGGATTCTATCAGCACACTCCATTCACTTGTCACTTAGTGAGAACTATGCATGCTCTTGGGAATAGCCACACCTTGTTAAATCCTGCCTCATGAACTAATACCCAGTCGGCAGAAAGAATTCTGTAAACAGGTTTACTCTTTCGCGTTGGTTGCTTGAGTTACCTTTTGTTTTAAGTTGAAAAGCCAAATTTGAACCTGATAGTTTGCACCTGGGTGCAGGGCATTGTTGTTCTTCTCCATGGAAAGAGTGTGCGGAGGGAATCCAGGAGTAAATGGCTGCTGACGAATTTGATGTGGTAAGGCTTTACTCTTGAAGGATTTGTTGGATAAGGACTGGCTGTGGTCACTCTGTTTTTCTGAGCTTCACAGAAGTAGCTACAATTAGAAGATTGCAATTACACCACAATTGGAAAGTTTCGGCATCTGTTTTCAGATCTTATAAGATGAATAATTCTATCCTCTTCTCAATTCCTCTTACTCACAGTGGATTATTAGAGAAACATTTTCTCCACTTGCCACTGCTTTTTTGTGTCTCACTTTGTCCTATTCCAAAAATGCCATTTGTGATTGATGCTGGATAATGTTACATCTGATATATGTTTTGAGCATGTGCAAAGATGCTAGTTAATTATCAGGACAAATTGTAAGACTGAGAACTTATAATTATTTTCTGCTGAGTAATATTGTAAAATTTGATTGCTTCAAAGTAGAGTTAGATGACTATACCTGTGAACACTTAATGAAAAATGAACATCAAACATTGTGATATAATTCTTATTGTATACAAAGAGGATGGACTGTCTGAGCAGAAATGTAGATTCGCCAAATCTGATTGTAAACATTTTCAGGTTTTCCTGCTGTCAGAGTCTTACAGGAGTTTTAACTGGATTTTTTGATCATTTTTTCAGAGTAGATGGGAGGTGCACGCAGGAACCCTGTGGAATCCCCATTTCTTTTATTCATTCATGAGATATGGGTGTCACTGGCTAGATTAGTAATTATTGCCCATTTGCAAGAGTCAACATATTGCTGTGGGTCTGGAGTCACATGTGGGCCAGATCAGTTAAAGATGGCAATTTCTTTCTCTCAAAGACAATAGTGAGCCAGATGGGTTGTCACAAGAATTTGCAATGGGTTCATGGTCATCATTAAATTCCTAATTTAAGGTTTTTTAAATTGAATTCAAATTCTACCATTTGCCAGAATGTTCAAACCCGGGTCCCCAGAACATTATCGGGGTCGCTGGATTAACAGTCCAGTGATAATTCCACTGGGCTGTCATTTCCCCAGTGTTGCAGACTCTGAGGGAATAACCTGAGCAAGTTACCTCTACCTGGAAGGCTCTGATAGTCTACATTTAAACCACAGAATCTGGAAGGTGCCACTGCAATTAAGTAAAATAGACAGGAACAGTTAGTCTATTAAATGTCTAAACTAATTCCAGAGTAAATATCAACAGACACCAACCAACCTCACATTCCTCCCAACTACATCTTCCTCAGACTCCCAACACCCACCAGCGCCAGACTCAAAACCTCTCCTGATATTACGAACCAACACACCCCATGACATGACCCCTGCCTCACCACCAGACATAGCCTGTTCTTTTGCTACTCACCTGACTCCCCACTGGTGCACTGCCAGACCTGAACACCTCCACTGCACATTGCCAGACCTGAACTCTCTTCCGCCACTCCCTAATTGACCCACATTTACTCCATCACCACACCTGATTCCCCTTCTGCTTCAGAAATGACACCCCCCCACTCCCCTCACCACGCCTCAAAACCTGGTCCCCTTTTCCACTCTGGGCCAAACCTCCCTTCCTTTTTTAGATTAGATTAGATTAGATTAGATTAGATTCTAAAATTGGACACAAAATCCCAGACCCCTCCTTCCTGCACCTGAACTGATATCTCCCACTTACACCTACATTTTATCACTTACTGTCCTGTCACCTTGCTGCCTGACGCCCTTCTTATGACACCCTATCCACTTGGCATCCTACTTCCTACCCATTTGGCACCATACCCCCTCCTCACTTGGCACCCTGATCCCCAACGCACAAACCTTATGTCCACTTACTGTTCCACGGGAGCTGTCAAACTGACAGTGGGTAACATTGATCCTTTAATCACAGAGTGTAGCTACTCACCATTCTGAAAGAAAGGAGGACTGGCTTGCCTACGTCTGACTGTTCTTTGCTATGGGAGACCTGTCAGATGGAAGTAGAGCTCCACATTTCTGAAGAAGCCCTGATCAGAAACCCCTGTCAGAAATGCAAAGCTCTATGGTTGTATGTACATTAAGGAGCAGAGTGGAAATCTCTGTGAGAATGTCACATCTCAGAAAATCCAGACCCATGACCTGTGCGAACTGACCAAGTTTGGTCAGGCTGTTTGACACGATCAAAACAGAAATAATTTTATCCAATTTACATTAAAATTGATTGAGACTCCATGGTAATATATCACGGCTACAACAATTGTACTTAGTAGCACAAGCATCCTTGCTGTTGCATCACAGGTAGAGAGGGTGGTTAAGAAATATTTTGCATGCTTGCCTTCATTGCTCAAACCATTGAGTATTGGAGTTGGGATGTCATGTTGAGATTGAACAAGAAATTGGTGAGGCCACTTTTGAAGTACAGTGTACAGTTCTGGTCACCCTTCTAGAAGAAATATTAAATTGGAGAGGGTTCAGAAAAGATTTACAAGGATTTGCCGGCACTGGAGGGTTTGAATAGGCTGAAGGAGAGGCTGAATAGGCTGGGTCTTTTTTCACTTGAATGTTGGAGGTTGAGGGGTGACTATATTAGAGGTTTATAAAATCATAAGTGGCATAACAAAGGTATTTTCCCTAGGGTGGGGGAGTTCATACAAGAAGTATATTTTTAAATTGAAAGGACAAAGATGTAAAAGAGACCTGAGGTGCAATCTTCTCACACAGAGGGTGGTGCGTTTATGGACTGCGTTTATGTTAGTCGTGTCATTTTAAGAAGGTAGCCTAGACCCTAACCTTTTCTTATTTTAAAGGCAGATGTGAAGTGGATAGTCCAGGTGTGATGCAGCTGGTCAAAACTCTTGGCTTTAAGCAAAGCAGAACTTACTTAAACACTACAGTTGAAACACAAATGTAAGAAAGCGAAATTAAGAATAACGTTACTGGAAAACTGAACCAAGCAATACAGTAACTACTAAAAATTAACTGTTTCAATACAGTAACACCCCATAAACATACCCCTTGGCAAATCTAAGTTCAAACATAGATGCTTACAGGCAGGAGGGAACAACTTCCAGAATAAGATTTTAGAAGAAAGTCAGAGGAGTTCTTTACTGAAGTTTGCAACTCTCCTGGACTCATGCATCTTGTGACTGCTACAGCTAAAACAATCTACAAAATAACCTGAACTAGGAGAACTGGCCACTCCCCTTCCATTGTTAAACTAGACTCCTCGGCAGATCTGCCTTTGTGACCTCTCCTCAAAAAAACCAAGGAAAAAATAACCATTTTAAAGTGACAGCATCATCACATTGGCTGTAATGAGGTCATTGTAGAGTCCCATGGTGAAATCCAAAATGTGCATTTGACTGGGTGTGGCATCAAGGAGACCTAACAAAACTGAAATCAATGGGTATCAGGGGGCAGTCTCCCCACTTGCTGCAATCTTACTTGGCACATAGATTGATGGTTTTGATTGTTGGAGGTCAGTCATCTCAGCTCCAGGACATCTCTGCAGGAGTTACTCAGGCTAGTGTCCCAGGCACAACCATCTTCAGCTGCTTCATCAATGACCTTCCCTCCATCATAAGGTCAGAAATGGGGATGTTTGCCAATAATTTCACAATGTTCAGCACCATTCATGATTCTCAGATATTGAAGCAGTCCATGTTCAAGATCTTGATAATATTCAGGTGTGGGCTGACAAGTAACATTCACACTGCACAAATATCAGGCAATGACTATCTTAATTAAAATACAACTCAACCACGCCCCCTTGACATTCAATGGTGTTGCCAACACTGAATCCCCCAATATCAACATCCTTGGGGTTAGCACTGACCAAAAACTCAATTAGACTCACCACATAAACACAATGGCAACAAATGCAGGTCAGAAGCTAGGAATAGCTCACCTCCTGACTCCTCAAAGCCTGTCCACATTCTACAACGTACTGGTCAGGAGTGTGATGGAATATTTCCCACTTGGATGAATGTGTGCAGCTCCAAGAACATTCAAGAAGCTTGACACCATCCAGAACAAAGCAGCCCGCTTCATTGACATCACATCCGCAAGCATCCACTCCCCCCAGCACCTTAAACAACACCTCCCAAACCCACACCCATTTCCATCTAGAAGGACTGGGACAGCCAATACTTGGGAACACCACCAGCTGAAAGTTCCCATTCAAGTCGCTTAGCATCCTGACTTGGAAATATATCATCATTCATTCACTGCCATTGAGAAAACATCCTGGAATTCCCTCCCAAATGGCATTGTAGAACAACCTACAGCTCACAGATTTGCAGCAGTTCAAGAAGGAAGCTCACCATCACCTTCTCAAAGACAACTAAGGACGGGCAATGAATGCTGGCCTAGCCAGCAAAGCCCACATCCCGCAAGTGCACAATAAGCAACTTGTACTTTGTATTTTGAAAGCGGATATTTTTTGTACTATTGTCCTGTTTCCAATTCTTTTATTGTTTTGATAATACATGCACCAGCTCACTTGTGCTAGAAAATTTCTAACTGGGATTTTTATTAGCTATTGGTATTAAGGACTATGAAACCAGGTCAGGATAAAGAGAGACAAGAAACAGGTCAGTAGTGACTTAATTGAAAGGTAGAACAGACATGAGGAACTGAATGGCTCTCTCTGGCTCCCAGTTTATATTTTGGATATGTTTGAATTGCCCTGGCAGTGTGGAGAACCCATTCATCACTGACTGGTTGTAATTTCATAATAATAAATGGACTGTCATAATTTATCAGATGCTGCTATTGATTAAATTGAATTAAAACATTAAAGAATAGTTGGCATGTTAAAAATTAAATGAATAGAAAACAGGTGAGTTTATATTATTGGTAAAACTGAATATGCAAATATTAGCAGAGTGAATACTCAGTGGCCGTGTAGTTAGCTATTTGTCATTTTAGAAGTGCATTCACAATACTATGAATATTCATTCATATATGTTTGTTTTTAGTGTTTGAATTTGATTTGTTGACACACTGAACCAGTTTAACAACTAATCTGTTTTTCAAGATTTTAAATTTCCTGTTGGTATCAAATTATTCACTGGAGTAAAGTCCCAGTCATTGAAAGATGATTAATGCTCCATTTAATCTGCCTGTATAACTCACATCTCTATTATTGCAAAGTACTGAAAACAGGAGGCTTCAGTTTGTAAAGGTCAGATCTGTGCACCTTATTTATACAAAATTGATAATGAATGGCTGGTGATTCATAGTTCGAGTTATTTAGCTCCATGAGCCCTGTACATTTACCAGCAAGTGATTATGTTACATAAATTGCTTTCAAGATAACAGGGAAAATGGAATTCAAATGGGTTTAGTCTCAACGCAACTTGGATTGAATAGTTTTGTTGCTAATGGGCACATTATTATAATAATATTGATGTAAACTGAATCATACGTCAATGAATACATCCCAGAATAGCAGCCTGGTATATGGTATATCAAATTGGTTTAATCATTGAATTATACAGATCAGAGAGAGGCCATTCAGCCTATCATGCCCATGTCAACTGCTTAAAAGAGTTACCAATTAGTTCCATTCTCCTATACTTTCTCCATATCACTAAAAACTTTCCCACTTCAAATATTTATCAAAGCCCCTCTTGAAATATGGTACTGTATTTGCTTTCATCACCCTTTCAGGCAGTGTGTTCCATTGTCATAACTCATAATAAAAAGAAAAAAAGTCTCCTCTCATTTCTAGTCCTTTTGTCAATTATTTTAAATCTGTGCTTTCTGCAACTGACCCTTTTGCCCTTAGAATTAGCTAATAGGTTCTTACTGCCTCTATGGCTGAGGGCAAAGTGTGTGGAGTAAATGAACAAACTGATCATGAGGATGATGGTCAAAAAGATGTTACTTAAAAATCTCCCAGTAAGGTATTCTCTGGGAAATAGTGATCATAACACGACATTGAGTTTGCAAGTGATGTACATAATCTGAAACCAAGCATTAAGTTTTAGTGTGGACAATTGCTTTAATATAAGATGTGAGTTAGCTAATATCATTTTGAAGATTGGATTAAAAGGTGTGACAGTAGATAAGTAATGGTGAATATTTAACACAATTCATTTTCTCAATCAATATAGTTTCCAGAAGAAACTGAAGTTCACCATGAAAGTACTTACCTGTGATTAAGAACAAGAATTTAAGAAAAATAAAGGTCAAAGATCATGAGAGTTTTAGAAACCGGTAAGGGATGACCAAAGGAATTGATTAAGAGGGAGAAAACAGGGTATCAGAGAGTACAAAACATGAAAACAGACTGCAGGAGCTCCCACAATTATGTGAAAAAGAAGAGATAACTGATAACCTATTAGAGGCTGAGATAGTGCAATACATAATGTGGAATAAGGAAGGAGCAGAAATGTTGGATAATTATTTTGTGTCTTTCAGCTCAAATAAAATGTATATAAAATACAAGAAATAGTGAGGAACCAAAGTTCTAATAAGATTGAAGAAATTTAGTAATTGGTATTCGTAAATTAAAAGCTGACAGTTCCGTTGATCTTCTCGATCAGTAAGTGGATCAACGGTTATTGGGAGATGGCAGGAGAATGGGGTTGAGACACATATCTGCCATGATTGATAGGTATAGCAGACTTGAAAGGCTGAATTGCCTAATTCTGCTTCTATATCTTATGGTCTTCAAGGAGGTCACTACAGAGATGGCTCAGAGCCAATGATCTTCGCTGGCTCTGATCTTTCAAATATCCTTATAACCTGGAAATGTACTGATGAATTGGAAGTTCACAAATATAATGCAATATTTAAGAACGGTGGATGAGAGAAAACAGAAAACTGTCAGCCAGTCAGCCTGATATCAATTGTTGGGAAGATGCTGGAAACCATTAATAAGAAATAGTAAGTATAATGGAAAATCTCATTGTGATTATGGCTTTAAGAAAGAAAATTATTTTTGATATATGTACTCAAGTACTCAACTAACAAGTACATAAGGGAGGACGATTAGTGAGTTTTGAGAAGATTTGTAGCTCAGGTTGAGGTTTTGGAAGTAGGTTTGCTCACTGAGCTAGAAGGTTCATTTCCAGGTGTTTCGTCATCCTACTAAGTAACAGCTTCAGTGGGCCTCTGGGCGAAGCACTGCTGGTGATTTCTGCTTTGTATTTATATGTTTGGGTTTCTTTGGGTTGGTGAGGACCATTAGGTATACCATTTTTGAATTCTCAAAATGAATTCAACAAAGATTTTGAAATGGTGGCATACAAAACGAGGGATCATGTAGTTGGGGATAAAATGTAATTATGAATAGACTAGAGGTTAAAGAACAGAAAAGAGAAAGTAACAATCAATTGAGTTGGCAGACTGTCACAAGGAGATCAGTGCTGGAGCCGTAGTGAAATAAATGACAGCACCAAAAGTAATGTATTTTATATTTGCTGTTGATTCAAAGCTGGGTGGAAATGAGTGGAAATGTAGATCATAAAGCGAAAATACAGGGGCACAGGATTTATAGATCTGTAGCACTACTAGGTACAGTGTTATTGAAACTAGAGGTTTTCACAGGGGGAGGAGACTGTTCACCTAACCATACAGGAGGCTGTCTGAAAGGACTGACTCAGCTGCTGTTAGTGTTCCCTGTATGCTGCCCATTCAATATATACATCTCAGTCTCATACATCTGGTTCTCTCACCCTCCAGGCAGCACTATTTGAAACTCCCTCCTATCTCCCTTTCTCTATCCCGATCAACATGTCCTTTTGTTCCTTTCACCCTCACGCTCTTATTGACTGGCTCCTGTAAAATATCAATGCTGTCCACCTTAACTCTCCGTGGGCAAACATTCCCCATTCTGTCAATTTACTGAGTAAAGGAATTTCTCCTAAATTCATTAATGACTATTTTATATTCATGGTGTCTCGTTTTGGAATCTCCCAGAAGTGCAGACACCTTCTCCGCATGTACCATTGTGAACTGTTCCAAATTTAAAGAACAGTTTCTGTCATCCATCAATCTTCTTTGTTCAGAGAAAACTCCCCAGTCTATTTAATCATTCCTGATAGTTGTACCCTCTTAGCTCTAATCATATCTTAAGAAGTCCTATGTGTGCATTCTCCAATGACTCTATCTCTTTTCAAAAATGTGGTGAACTGAACTGTACAGAGTTCACGAAGTTTGGTATAACCTGATAGTTTAATATAACTTCCTAGCTGCATGTTTGTGGAGTTAATCTTGATCCTTGCCAGAATTTGAGACAAATCTAAAACTCTTTTAGAGTTCAGTACTTGGTCTTAGCTCTATCCTTGTACCACAAAAATATTAAAACGATGAACAGGAATAGGTCTTAATGCCTCTTGAGCCTGCCTCACAATTCATTAAGACTATGGCTGATTTTCTATATTAACTAGACTTTTCTACCCAATTCCAATATCTATCAATCACTTCGATAGCCAAAATCCATCAATCTCAATAGAGAATGCAGCCAATGACTGCAATGGCTTTCTGGGACAGAGTTCGAAATCAAAACAAACGCTTTGTTTTATAAATTCTCAAGGATCGGGTTCGCAGGAGAGTAGTCTGACACAGACCAGGAGAAAAGAACTGAGAGACGAGTTTGCTAGAATATGAGTATTTTATTCCTCGCAGTGTCGCCTCAACCAGGTCTCGTACTTACAACGGGTCTGGTTTATACTCACTCTACATGTTACCGGAACTGGGAGCCGTCAGTTCTCGTAGAGCGGTTGCCAACAACCCACGCTCGGCGGTTAAACGTAACCTGGAGCAGACTCTACCGAACTGGGGACTTTCCCAGCTTATATACTCTTTCGAGATCTAAACATTCATGCGAACAACAGGGCAAGACTAAGCAACACCTTCCATTCCGGTAACATATTCATAATAAGATTCACACATGTATTGGGACATAATTTTAACCCTTTCACCACACGCTTCCAAATGAAGAAAATGCTCCATCTTAGTCCAAACTTCCTTTCCCCTTATCATAAAAGCATGTCCCCATGTCTAAGGTTTCCTCACCAAGCGAAACAACGTCTCAGCGTTGACATGGCCAAGCTCCTACAGGTTGACCAGATTCTCTGATGGCAGTGCTTTCCAGTCTGCTTCTCCTGGAGAGAGCTGGCAGAGGATCACAGGCCAGAATACCTCTTAAATGTCTGATGAGGCATTAATTGTCAAATGAAGGGACTTCAATTCCAATCTGGGGAGGACTTCCTGTCTAAAGAATTCCTAGTCAAATGGGTTGTCTGGCCGATCCTTATTCCCAGCTACCCAAGGTTCAGGCAGTAGGTGGACAGTAGGTTAGTAGACACACGTCACAGTTTATGATCTGTCCCCCTTAAAATTCCTCTCATTTATCGAAACTGCAGAGAAGGTAAATTCTTTCTCTACAATATCAATTGCCCTCTCATTTGAAAAAATTATCTTATTTACTCCTTCTGTCTGTTTTCTGTCCATTAACCAATCCTCAAACCCTACTCAATTTTATTCCCAGTCAAATGAGTCCTCATTTACAATAACCTTTTCTGTGGCACCTTCAGTAACGACCTTATGTAGGAATATGTAAAGATATAGCATCCCGTCATTTATGCCTCAAACACAGCAGCATATTTTTGTTCCAAACATAATTTCCCCTCCAAAATGTTTGTCTAGATTATCCCAAAGGATATTTGAGTTTTCTGAGAACCTTGTTACATCTCTAATAATAAATTTTAATAAATGATTCATGACAGGAGAAATGGCCTTTGGTTCTCTGTTTTGTACGACTTTCGATGAGTGATTTTGTGATTTTTGATAGCTTCTGATCCACTAGCAAGGACTAGCAAATTCTGGATGACCTGAGCTTGCCTCTGCATCCACCTCTTGTTAAAAGCTAGGATTTTGGCCATCAGATGCAGAAAACTTGTCAGCTTTTAGTCACATTAGTTTATCTGGTATTTCTTTTTCTTCTGGTACAATCTCCTTAATCACATTAGACCTTGTGTTCCCTGTCCCCAGTGTGTGTATTTTATTACATCTTCTGCTGTGAAGACAGATGCAACATATTTGTTTAATATCTCTACCATTACCATTCATCTCATTCTAATTTGGCAAAAGCAAAATACTATCAATGCTGGAGATGTGAAATAACAACAGGAAGTGCTGGAGAAACTCAGCAGGTCTGGCAGCATCTGTGGAGAAAGAGAAGCAGAGTTAATGTATTCGGAACTGCATTCTAATTTATCCTGTCTCCGTCTCTGAGGTAACAATGCTTGCTTTCACTAAATGATTTCGTTTTATGCTCTTGCAATCTGTTTTAATATTTCTTCCTAGTTTATTGTCAGATGCTGTTCTCTCTCTCTCGTTTCTATTTTCTAAAATTCTTCCAATTGTCAGTCTTGTCTCCTATAAATCTTCAGCATTGCTGAAAAAAAGACAGTTTGTTGAATCTATTTGTACTGCACTCATCAAGACAATTTGCAAAGAAACATAAATTTAAAACCAACATTTATACAGCATGAGAGGAAATTCTGATAGAGGTGTTTCTATGAAGAATGCACCAGCTAACAATGATTGACAGTTAACTATTATGTTTTGATTACATTTTAAAACAATAGTTAATATCTTGTTTAAACCTTATATTATCTGAAATCGTTCTAATAAGTGATATTCAGATTAATTGAGATTGTATTTCTTAAGGGAATGCATATTCATTGACAATTATGAATTATTTTCTTAACTATTTGCCACTGTTTATCTGCTCAGTAATCTCAGTTTTCCTGCTTCCCGAAAGGATTTATTAAATGCAAGATCACAGTTTTAGAACCGGAGTAGTTATATCAGTGACCTTATTTTTAACTGTGGTTCTGAATGAAATGGTTCTTTACAAGGCACACTGGGATTGGAACTCTTACCTAATCCCTGACAATTATCAGCAAGAACCTGCTACAGTTCGGAATCTGCCTGTTGGAAAGTTTTATGATGTCACCTCATTGGAACCTAAGAGACTCTAAGGGAGAAGTGGTCATAGCTGCATTGGGATAGCGTTTTCAGCAGTTTATGCACATACCTCTTTAATTTACCCTAACCGCCACCCCTACATTCCAACATTGAACTCTAATGCTGACCCCTTTAACTTCAGGTATGTTAGAGCATTAGATTAGATTAGATTACATTACAGTGTGGAAACAGGCCCTTCGGCCCAACAAGTCCACACCGACCCGCCGAAGCGCAACCCACCCATACCCCTACATTTACCCCTTACCTAACACTACGGGCAATTTAGCATGGCCTATTCACCTGACCTGCACATCTTTGGACTGTGGGAGGAAACCGGAGCACGCGGAGGAAACCCACGCAGACACGGGGAGAATGTGCAAACTCCACACAGTCAGTCGCCTGAGGCGGGAATTGAACCCGGGTCTCAGGCGCTGTGAGGCAGCAGTGCTAACCACTGTGCCACCGCACCGCCCTATTTTAGCTCTTCCTCATAATGCACTGACCCCAACATTACCTTTACGGATCCATGGACCAATTGGACACTGTGGAGACATAGGGTTCTGGTTGTGAGTCCTTTTCACCTCTCACTGTGAAGGTTTGAGGTTGTGAACCGTTTTCGGGGAAAATAAGAGGTGAAAATAATAAGTATGTCGCTTCCGATATTGTTCAGGGGGACGACCTATCAGCGGATAACCATGGCGGCCAGGTCTCTGGCACTGAGCCTGGCTCTGTGGCTCAGAAGGGAAAGGGGGAGAGTTGGAGAGCGATAGTGATAGAAGATTCAACTGTTAGAGGAACAGACAGGAGATTCTGTGATCATGAACGAGACTCCTGGATGGTGTGTTGCCTCCCGGGTGCCAGGGTCAGGGATATCTCGGACTGACTCTACAGGATTCCTAAGGGGGAGAGGGAGCAGTCAGAAGTAGTGGCACATATCAGTATCAATGATCGGAAAAGTGAAACAGGGAGTTAGGTTGGAAGCTAAAAGGCAGGACAAGCAGAGTAGTAATCTCAGGCTTGCTACCAGAGTCACAGGCTAGTGAGGCTAGGAACAGGGAGCAAGTGTAGCTGAACACGTGGCTGCAGACCTGGTATAAGAGGAAGGGTTTTAGATATGTGGATCATTGGGATGCCTTCTAGGGAAGGTGCGACCTGTACAAGGAGGACGGGGCACCAATATCCTGGGAGAAAGTGATGACTGCGGATGCTGGAAATCAGAGTCAAAACGTGTGGTGCTGGAAAAGTACAGCCAGTCAGGAAGTGTCCGAGGAGCAGGACAGTCGAGCATAAGCTCTTCATCAGGAATGTGGGGGTGGGCGGTGGGGACAAGGGGGCTGAGAGATAAATGGGAGGGGGTGGGGCTCTGGGAAAGGTATCTGGGAATGTAATAGGTAGATGGAAGTGGGGGGAGATGGTGATAGATCAGATTGGAGGGTGGAGCGGATAGGTGGGAAGGAAGATGGATAGGTAGGACAGTTCAAGAGGGCGGAGCTGAGTTGAAGGGTTGGATCTGGGATAAGGTGGGAGGAGGGGAGATGAGGAAACTGGTGCAATCAACATTGATGCCATGTGGTTGGAGGGTCCCAAGGCAGAAGATGAGGTATTCTTCCTCCAGGCGTCAGGTGGCTTGGATTTTGCTGTGGAGGAGGCCCAGGACATGCATGTCCTTGGCAGAGTGGGAGGGGGAGTTGAAGTGTTCGGCCACAGTTCGGTGGGGTTGTTTAGTGCGTGTGTCCCAGAGATGTTCTCTGAACCATTCTACAACTTGGCGTCCTGTCTTCCTAATGTAGAGGAGACCACATCGGGAGTAACAGACACAGTCGATGATGTGTGTATGGATGTGCAGGAAACTCTCTGCTGCATATGGAAGGATCCTTTGGGGCCTTGGATGGAGGTGACTGGGGACAGGCTTTACACCTCTGGTGGTGGCAAGGAAAGATGCTGGGAGGGGAGGGTTGGTTGGTGGGGGGCATGGACCTAACAAGGGAGTCACAGAGGGAATGGTCTCTGCGGAACGCAGATAGTGATGGGGAGGGAAATATATCTCTGGTGGTAGGGTCTGTGTGTAGGTGGTGGAAATGGTGGAGGATGATGCATTGTATCCGGCGGTTGATGGTGGGGAAGGTGAGGACAATGGAGTTCAATCCTTGTTACGATCGGAGGGGTGGGGTTCAAGTGTGGAGATGTGGAACGTGGAGGAGATGCTCTGGAGTGCACCATTGACTACCTGGCAGGGGAAATTGTGGTCTTTGAAGAAGGAGGCCATCAAAGATATTCTATGGTGGAATTGGTCCTCCTGGGAGCAGATGCGGCAGAGGTGGAGGAATTAAGAGTAAGGGATAATGTTTTTACAGGAGATAGGGCAGGAAGAGGTGTAGTCCAGGTAGTTATGGGAGTCGATGGGCTTGAGATAGATGTCCATGTTGAGTCGGTCACCGGAAATGGAGATGGAGAGGTCCAGGGAGGGGAGGGAGGTGTCCGAGATGGTCCAGGTGAACTTTGAGTCAGGGTGGAAGGTGTTCATGAAGTTGATGAACTGTTCAACCTCATCATGGGAGTACAATGGTCATGTAGTGGAGGAAAGGTAGGGAATGGTGTGGTGTAACTGTGGAGGATGGACTGTTCCACGTTTCTGACAAAGAGGCAGGTATAGCTGAGTGTGATTGGCCATGGCCACCCATTTGGTCTGGACGA
The DNA here is from genome assembly GCF_004010195.1 of Chiloscyllium plagiosum. NCBI lineage: Eukaryota > Metazoa > Chordata > Chondrichthyes > Orectolobiformes > Hemiscylliidae > Chiloscyllium > Chiloscyllium plagiosum. Next base: position 1,281,321 of record NC_057732.1, on the reverse strand, counting down.
AGTAGGATAATTCAAAGAAGAAATTGTTGAGGGTAAGGACCAGTTCAGCCAATTGAATGAGTATGTCAGTGGAAGGATACTGGTTGGGTCAGCAGGACAGGAAGAAATGAAGGGTTTGGAGGCCTTTGTCATGGTGGTTGGCTGTGTGTTGGGACTGGATGTTCATGGTGAAGATGAGGCATTGGGTGTGGAAGCATGGAGGAGATGGAATATGTGGGTGGTGCCTCAAATGTATGCAATAAGATCCTGGACCAAGGAGACAGGACAGTGTCAAGGTATGCAGAGATATATTCGGTGCAACAGGACCAGGCTGAGACCAGGGCAGTCAGGTTTGTGCATGTTCAGTAGGAGGCAGAACCGGGCGGTGCAGGGTTACTGGATGATGAGGTTGGAGGCTGTCCATGGGTGATATCCTGAGGTGATGAGATTGTGTATGGTCTGGGAGACGATAGTTTGGTGTTGTGGATGGTCTGGGAGACGATAGTTTGGTGTTGTGTATGGTCTGGGAGATGATAGTTTGGTGTTGTGGATGGTCTGGGAGACAATAGTTTGGTGTTGTGGATGGTCTGGGAGACGATAGTTTGGTGTTGTGTATGGTCTGGGAGACGATAGTTTGGTGTTGTGGATGGTCTGGGAGACGATAGTTTGGTGTTGTGTATGGTCTGGGAGATGATAGTTTGGTGTTGTGGATGGTCTGGGAGACAATAGTTTGGTGTTGTGGATATTCTGGGAGACGATAGTTTGGTGTTGTGGATGGTCTTGGAGATGATAGTTTGGTGTTGTGGATGTTCTGGGAGACGATAGTTTGGTGTTGTGGATGGTCTGGGAGACGATAGTTTGGTGTTGTGGGTGGTCTGGGAGATGATAGTTTGGTGTTGTGGATGGTCTGGGAGATGATAGTTTGGTGTTGTGGATGGTCTGGGAGATGATAGTTTGTTGTTGTGGGTGGTCTGTTTTCTACAATCCCCTAAATAGCAACAGAGACTGGAGGAGCAGATTGAGAGCCAGGTTTTGGAAAGGTGTTGTTGTCATGGGTGACTTCAACTTCCCTAATATTGCTTGGAACCTCCTTAGTGCAAATAATTTGGATGGAACAGATTTTGTCAGGTGTGTCCAGGAAGGATTCCTGATGCAATATGCAGATAGGCCAACTAGAGGGAAAGCCATATTGGATTTGGTGCTTGGCAATGAATCAGGTCAGGCATCAGAACTCTTTGGTGGGAGAGCATTTCGGTGATAGTGATCATAATTCCCTGACCTTTACTATCCTCATGGAGAAGGATAGGAGCAGACAGTATGGGCAAGTATGTAATTGGGGGAGGGGGAGTTACAATGTTATTGGGCAGGAACTAGGGACCATACACTAGGAACAAATACTCTCAGGGAAATGCACAACAGAAATGTGGAGATTGTTTAAGGAGTACTTGCTGCAAATGCTGCATAAGTTTATCTCCCTGAGGCAAGGAAGGGATGGTAGAGTGAAGGAACCTTGGACGATAAGAGCTGTGGAACATCTAGTCAAAAGGAAGAGGAAGCTTTCTTAAGGTTGAGGAAGCAAGGATCAGACAGGGCTCAAGAGAATCACAGGTTAGCCAGGCTAGGAACTGAAAAATGTACTTAGAAGAGCTAGAGGGGGCATGAAAAGCCTTGGCAGTTAGGATTAGGAAAAACCCCAAGGCTCTCTACACTTATGTGAGGAACAAGAGAATGACCACAAAGCGGGTAGGGCCAATCAGAGATAGTGGGAGTGAACTTTGCCTGGAGTCAGATTAGGCAGGGGAGGTCCTTAATGAATACTTTGCTTCAGCATTCACTAGTGACAGGGACCTTGTCATTTGTAAGGACAGCATGAAACAGGCTGATATACTCAAACAGGTTCTTTTTAAGAAGGAGGATATGCTGGAAATTTTGAAAACACGAGGATAGATAGGTCCCCTGGGCCAGACAGGATGTACCTAAGATTTCTACAGGAAGTGAGGGAAGAGATTACTGGGCTTTTGGTGATGATCTTTGCATCCTCACTGTCCACTGGAGTAGTGCCAGACGCTTGGAGAATGGCAAATGTTATTCCCTTGTTCAAGAAAGAGAACAAGGGTAACTCTGGGAATTACAGACCAGTCAGTCCTACATCTGCGGTGGGCAACCTATTGGAGAGGACTCTGAGAGACAGGATTCATGATTCTTTAGAAAAGCATAGCTTGATTAGAGATAGTCACCATGGCTTTGTGAGGGGCAGGTCATGCCTCACAAGTCTTATTGAATTCTTTGAGGTTGTGACAAAACACATTGATGAAGGTAGAGCAGTGGATGTGGTGTATGTGGATTTTAGCAAGGTAGTTGATAAGGTTCCCCAAGGTAGGCTCATTCAGAAAGTAAGGAAGCTTGGGATACAGGGAAATCTGGCTGTCTGGAATTGACTGGCACATAGTAAACAGTGGGTAGTAGTAGGTGGAAAGTAATCAGCTTGGAGCTCAGTTACCCGTGGTGTTCCGCAGTTCTGGAACCTCTGCACTTTGGAATTTTTATAAATGACTTGGATGTGGAAATGGATGGGTGAGTTAGTAGGCTTGCCAATGATATGAAGATTGGTGAAGCTGTGGATAGTGTGGAGAGCTGTTGTAGGTTGCAATGGGACATTGACAGGATGCAGAACTGGGCTGAGAAGTGGCAGATGGAGTTCAACCTGGAAAAGTGTGAAGTGATTCACTTTGGAAGGTCAAATTTGAATGCAGATTACAGAGTTAAAGGCAGGATTATTGGCAGTATGGAGGAACAGAGGGATTTTGGGGTCACGTGCATAGATCCCTCAAAATTGCTACCTAAGTTATTAGGGTTGTTAAGAAGGTGTACTGTGTGTTGGCCTACATTAGCAGGGGGATTGAGGTTAAGAGCTTTGGTTATGCTGCAGCTCTATAAAGCCCTAGTTAGACCACACTTAGAATATTGTGTTCAGTTCTGGTCACCTCATTATAGAAAGGATGTGGAAGCTTTCGAGAGGGTGAAGAGGAGATTTACCAGGATACTGCCTGGACTGGAGGGGATGTCTTATGAAGAAATGTTGAGGCTAGGGCTTTTCTCGTTAGAGTAAAGAAGGATGAGAGATGACTTGATAAAGGTGTACAAGATGATGAGAAGCATAGATAGAGTGGATAGCCAGAGACTTTTTTCCCAGGATGGAAATGTCTATCATGAGGGGTATAATTTTAAGGTGATTGGAGGAAGGTTCAGGGGAGATGTCAGAAGTCGGTTCTTTACACAGAGCGTGGTGGGTACATGGAAGACATAGAACATAGAATAGTACAGCACAGCCCTTTGGCCCTCGATGTAGTGCCGATCTTTTATCCTACTCTAAGATCAAACTAACCTACATACCCTTGATTTTACTATCATCCATGTGCTCATCCAAGAGTCACTTAAATATCCCTAATGCATCTGGATCTGCTACCACTGCTGGCAGTGTATTACATGCAACCACCACTCTCTGTGTAAAGAACCTACCTCTGACGTGGCCCCTGAATCTTCCTCCAATCACCTTAAAATTATGTCCATTCATAATAGCCATTTCCACCCTGGGAAAATGTCTCTTGCTATCCATTCTATCCACGTCTCTCATCATCTTGTCCACCTCAGTCAAGTTACTTCTCATCCCCTTCGCTCCAATGAGAAAACCCCTAGCTCCCTGAACCTTTCTTCATATGACATGCTCTCCAGTCCAGGCAGCATCCTGGAATGCACCGCCAGCAGTGCTATTAGAATCAGATACATTAAGGACATTTAAGTGACTCTTGGATGGGCACATGGATGCTAGTAAAATGAAGGGTATGTAGTCAAGTTGATCTTAGAGTAGGATAAAAGGTCAGCACTACATCAAGGGCCAAAGGTAAGCCAAAGGGCCTATACTGTGCTATACTGCTTTATGTTCTATGTCCTAAAATAGAGAGAATGCTAATCAGGGACACATTTAAGACCAACTTGTCTAGGTAATAGGGTCATATAGTGCAAAAAATGCCTTGCAGCCCATTGAGTTGGGTTTAATAGTTTTCAATCAACCTGTTTGGCCATGTTATGACATACTTCTGGGGATGGTATAATTTGAACCTGGACCTTCTGACCCAGAAATAGGGGCAATACCACTGTTCCATAAGAAACCCCATGGTTCAAAGCATGTTATCATCGGCTCATTGGGTTCAAAGAGTATCTGATGCCAGAGTTTTACTGAAAGTGTGTGAATGAAAGCACCTTGAAGAAAATCTCCAAGCGTTAACTGTTTATCTGAAACTGCCCATTTTCAGCTTGTCTCTCCTTCGGTTATTCCCAGCAGAATGTTCACTGATTTATCTTACACCCAGGAAACACTGAAGTTTTAGTGGGAAGGTTTTTTTTTCATTTGTTCATTGAGATGCCTGATAACAAATATGTGTGGCATATCTTCAGTTTTGTAAGTAGAGACACAGTGTATGGAAAAAGGGAAGATCAAGTTAATTTATATAAATCATTTGGTTAGGTTTCAGCTAGAGTAAGCTGTTCAGTTCAGGACATTCATACACTAGGGAGCATGTGAACACCACACAGAAGGCACTAAGGAGAGTTCATAGAGTGGTTGTAGGGATGTGTAGAGATGTTGGAGAGGCTAGGGTTATTCTTACAGCTGAGAATATTAAGAGGAGCTTTAATAGTTATTCAAAATTGTAAGGGGTTTTGACAGAATGAGTGCAGAGAAATTACTTATACTTGTGTACTCAGTTCCTGGATGTCCAGTACTTGTATATTCAGGCCCTGTGTATTCAGTGGAGGTGATGGGGAGATGATGGCTCAGTGGTACTATATTTGGGCTGTTAATCCAGAGACCAAGGAATGTTCTGGGTGCTTGGGTTCAAACTCCATCTTGGCAGATGGTAGAATTTGAATTGAATAAAAATCTGGAATTAAGAGTCTAATGATGACCATAAATCCACTAATGATTGTTGGGAAAAACTCAACTGCTTCACTAATGCCCTGTAGGGAAGGAAACTGCCATCCTCAACTATATGTGACTCCAGATCCACAGCAAAGTAATTGACTCTTAACTGCCCTCTGAGCAGTTAGGGATAAACAATAAATGCTGGTCTAACCAGCGGCGCCCTCATCCTGTGAATGCATACCTTTAAAAAATTCCTGTATATTGAAGTCCTGTCTTATTCAACTCCTGTGTATTTAATGTTCAGTATTTGAATATTCTATCCATGTAATGTCAGTTCTGTGAATTCAGAACCTATACATTCGGTAGTTGTGTAATCAGGACTTATCCATGCAGTACCTGCACAGCCACTGCCATGAAGGTTGGTTAGCTCAGTTGGCTGGATGACTGGTTTGCAATGCAGCAAGGGTTCAATTTCCACATGAACTGAGGTCACTATGAAGGACCCTCCTTCTGAACTGTTCCCCTTCTCTAAGGTGCGATGACCCTCAGGTAAAACCATCAATGGTCATCTCTGTCTGTCTCTCTCTCTCTCTCTGATGAAGGCCGCCCTATGGTCCAGTAGGAGTATGGAAACTTTATTTAGTATCTGTATATTCAATGTCTTTATTTGGGACTAGGTCAAGAAAATAACAGGTGTTGGTTTTCCTTAGTGTGCACTGTGACAGCATTCTTACCTTTTACTGTTGAGTTTAAATTTCATATCAATGTACAGCAAAGTATGAACATGGATTGATAATGAAAGTATGTAATTCCACACTCGATATTTATCCATTTAATGCAGTGTTGTCTACTCCATGATGTGGCTTGGGCACCAAATATTGCAGGGATGTCAATTGGCAATCCTGATGGCTTCATGCAGCTTGTCCGTTCCTCTGGCCTGCTCCATGAGCTTTGTTTATTATACATATCCGCTGCACAAAATTTCATCAAAAACTGCCTGAAGCTTGAGACACAGCGTTCTGACAGATACATTTCCATTATCCTGTAACAAATTGGGAGTTGAATTTTGTTTCTTGCATATTAGTTGGTCTCCATATTGAAAATCAGACCTCCCTGATGGCTGTGAAAGAAGAGTTTGCAAAGACAGATAGCTGGTGGCAAATTATAGAGTGAGAACATGACTGTGTAGTGGTAACCTTACTCAACCAGTAAAACACAGGATCAGACTAATGATTTGAGAGCCTGTGAGTGAATCTCACCTCTGCAATGGTAGAAGTTTGAATTCACTTCATAAATCTGAGATTCAAAGTTAGTCTAATGGTGACCATTTAATGATTGTCAGGAAAAACCCATCTGGCTCACTCATTTCATTTACGGAAGGAAATCTACCATCATCACCTGGTCTGGCCTACATGTGACTCCAGACCGGCTGCAATGTGGTTGAATCTTAACTGTTCTTTAAAATGTCCTCGAGAGCCACTCAATTCAAGGACAATTAGGAAAGGGCAACAATTGTTGGCCTAGCCAGTGATTTTCACTTCATATTAAATATTTTAAGAAGTTATATGACACTAACATGATGCTTCATTGCTATCTGGTGTGATTTACAGTAAATGAAACTGCTACTTGTTTATACAAGGAACAACACTTGACCATTCAAGCCTAATGCACCATTTATTAAGATCATGACCAGATTTTAAGCTCAACTCTACATTTCCGCGTATCCCCAATTAACTGTCATCCTCTTGGCCATCAAGAATCTATCTACCTCTGCTTTCAAATTATTTAAACATCCTGCACCCACTACTTTTTGAGGAAAGGAGTTCCATAAAAACACACAACCCTCTGAGAAAAATTATTTCCACATCTTTGTCTTAAACGGGTGACCCCTTACGAACCCAATTTCTAGACTGTCCCACAACAGGAAGCATCCTTTCAATATCCACCTGGTCAAGTCCCCTCAGGATCTTATAGCTTTCAGTTAAGTCCCTCTGACTCCTCTAAACTCCGGAGGATACATGCTCAGCCTGTCTAGCCTTTCCTCATAAGGCAATCAACTCATACCAGGTATTAGACTAACAAACTTTATTTGAACTGCTTTCAATGCATTAACATCTTTCCATAAGTACGGTGACAGTACTTTACACAGTATTCCAGAAATTGACTTATTCAAGCCCAGTATAACTGTTATAAAACCTCCCTACTCTTACATTCAAATCCCCCTCATTAAACCATAACATTCTATTAGCTTTCCTGATCACCGCTGTACCTGCACTAGGACACTCAGATCTTCCTGTATCGCAGAGCTCTGCAACTGCTCACCATTTAGATAGTATATTTTTAAAATTCTTTTTGCCAAAATGGACAATTTCACACTTTCCCACATTGTTACCATTTGCCAGATCTTTGCCTGCTAATTTAACCTTTGCAACTTCCTTAAGTCATCTTCAGAATTCACTTCTCTGCCTATCTTTGTGTCCCCAGCAAATTTATCTCCAGTCCCTTTGTGAAAATCATTTATAGAAATTGCAAAAAGTAATTTCTCAACACTGACCTCTGTCGCACACCAGTTAAGACATCCTGCCAGCCTGAAAAAGACTCATTTATTTCTACTCTCTGCTTTCTGCCAGTCATCCAATCTTCTATCTATGCTAATTCATGCATGTTAGTCCCTATGCCATGAACTTCTACTTTCTCAAACAACCTTTGATGTGACACATTATCAAAACAAAATAAAGAACTGTGAGTGTTGATGATCGGAAACAAAAACAGAAAATGTTGGAGAAACTCAGTGTATCTGGCAGCATCTGTGGAGAAAAATCAGAGTTAATGATTTGAATCCAGTGATCATTTGTCAAAACCAAAGAATTCTATCAATCTATGCAAAATTCTATGTATTTTATTTAGGTTAGATCCTATCTTTGACTTTTTTAGTTAATCATGGATGATGGGTTCATCCCCTACAATTTTTCTTATTTGTTGGAATTTGCCTATTTTGTGCTTTGTGGAATAGCCCTTAAATGTTTGCCACTGCATCTGTATTGACCTATCCCTTACCCTAAATTCTAGTTCACTTTTGCTAGCTCTGCGTTCATGCCCATGTTGTCCTTGTTTAACTTCCAAATGGTAAGGTTGAACCCACACTTCTCTCCCTTACACTATGTCAATGTGTAGGTTAAAAACCCCATGATAATTGCTGTACCCTTTTGACATGCTGCCATTTTTCTTCCTTGATATCATGTCCAACCATATGGGGACCTGAACACATCTACCACCAAGTGCACTTTTGTCTTTATCATTCCTCATCTCTATACAGGCTGCTTCAATCCTGGTTTCCTGAATTTAGGCATTCTCCCTCTATTGAGCCAATCTCACATTTACTTAGAAGAACCACTCTTTCAGTGTTTCCTAGCCCTTCCTAAATGTCACATTCCCTTCAATATTCAGGTTCCAGTGTAGGTCATCCTGTAGCCACATCTCAGTAATGCCTACTGAATTGCATTTATTTATCTCAATTTATACTACTAGCTCATCTGCACAGGTTCATCTGACGAGTTTCTTGTCAACCGCAGCAATCATTATTTGTAAGTATGACATCGATTTCCCATGAATGTGCTCTTGCTGTGTTGCTTTCTCTTGGGCGAGGTGATGTGATATGATCACTAGACTATTGATATATAATGTTCTAGGACCCAGGTTTGAATCTCACCATGGCAAATGGTGGAATTTGAATTCAGTAAAAAATTCTGAAATTAAGAGTGTAATGATGGCTATGAAACCATGTGGATCTTTGGAAAAGCCCATCTGCTTCACTAATTCCTCTTTAAGGAAGAAAATCGACCACCCTTATCTGGTCTGGCCTACATGTGACTCCAGGCAAACAACAATTTGGTTGATCCCCTGCCCTGTGAAATGGCCCAGCAAGCCACGCAGTTGTAAAAATCACTGCAAAGTCTCCAAAAAGGAATGAAACTGACAGACTATCTGGCATCAACCTGGACAGCAGAAATGGCAACAGTAGAAATAGCTCTGCAAAGTTCTCCTTAACATCTAGGACCAAGTGCCAAAATTGGGAGAGCTGACTCACAGACTAATCAAACAGCAGCCTGGCATAGTCACACTCACAGAATTCATACCTATAGACAATGTCCCAGACACCAACATCTCCATTCCTGGATGTGTCCTGTCCCACTGACAGGATCGATCCAGCAGCGGTAGCAGCACAGTGGGGAGGGGGTTGCCCTGGGAATCTTCAACATTGACTCTGGACCTGATGAATTCTCATGGCTTTAGGTTAAACATTAACAAGGAAACCTCCTGCAATTACCACCTACACTCCTACCTTAGTGGCCCTCCTCCATGATGAACACTTGAAGGAAGCACACGATATACTCTAAATGTGGGATTTCAATCTACACCATCAAGAGTGGTTATGCAGCAGTAATACTGAAGGAGCTGCGATGGTCCTAAAGGATATAGATGCAAGGCTGGGTCTGCAGCAGATGTGATAAGGAAATCAATAAGTGGGAAAAACACTTGACCTCATCCCTACCAATCTGCCAGTTGCAGATACATCTGTCCATGACAGTACTGGTAAGAGTGACGATCGCACAGTCCTTGTGGGGACAAAGTCCTGCCTTCACATTGAGAATATTCTCTATTGCGTTGTGTGGCATTTTCATTGTGTTAAATGGGATAGACTGTGAACAGATCTAGCAATTCAAAACTGGGCATCCATGAGGCACTATGAGCCATCAATAACAGCAGAATTGTGCTTCAACACACTGTGCAGCCTATTGGCCCAGCATATGCCCACTCAACCATTGCACCAAACCTCAGTACCAGGCATATCTGAAAATGAGTTGTCAACTTGGTGAAGCTACAGAACAGGACTACTTGCGTGCAACCAGCATAAGCAGTAAGCAATAGACAGAGGTAAGCGATTCCTCATCGAATAGATCAGATCCAAGCTCTGCAGTCCTGCCCAATCCAGTCGTGGATGGTGGTGTAAAATTAAACATCACACTGGAGGAGGAGGCTCCACAAATATCCCCATCCTCAATGATGGAAGGGCTGAAGGGCCCGTTTCCACACTGTAAGTAATCCAATCTAATCTAAGCCCAACACATAAGGCAGAAGATAAGGCTGAAGCATTTGCAGCAATCTTCAGACAGAAGTGCTGAGTAGATGATCCATCTCAGCCTCCTCCAGTGGCCACCAGCGTCACAGATACCAGTTTCCAGCTAATTTGATTCACTCCATGTAATATCAAAAAATAATTGGAAACACTGGAATACTGCAAAGGCTATGAGCCCTGACAACACTCTGGCAATAGTACTGAAGAATTGTGCTTCAGAATTTGCCACACCCCAAGCAAACTGTTCTAGTGAAGTTACAATACTGGCATTTACCCAACAATGTGGAAAATTGTCTCAGTGTGCCCTACACATAAAAAGCAGGATAAATTCAACCTGGCCAATTACCGCCTCATCAGTCTCCTCTTGATGATCAGTAAAGTGATGGAAGATATCATTAACAGTGCTATCAAGCAGCACCTGCTCAGCAACAACCTGCTCAGTGACGCCCAGTTTGGGTTCCACCAGGACCACTCAGCTCCTGACCTCATTACGGCCTTGGTTCAAACATGGACAAAAGAGCTGAATTCCAGAAGGGAGTTGAGAGTAACAACTTTTGGCATCCAGGCTGCATTCAACCGAGTGTGGCATCAAATAGCCCGAGCAAAACTGGAATCAATGGGAATCAATGTCATGGGGGATACTATTGATCAGAAATTGAACTTGACTTGCCACAAAAACACAGTGGCAACAACAGCAGGTCAGAGGCTAGAATACTGCAATGAGTAACTCACCTCCTGACTCCCCAAAATCTGTCCATCCTCTACAAGACACAAGTGATGGAATACTCCCCACTTGCCTGGATGAGTGCCTGCTCTGCCATTTGATAGGATCATGGCAGATTTTTCATTCTTCATGTCCCCTTTTCTTCCTTTTCACCATAACCCTTGGTTCCCCGACTGGTCAAAATTCTATCTCAGCCTTGAATACAGACACAGAATCTCCCTCCACAGTTCTCTGAGCTAAGGAATTCATAAGACTCTCAACCCGCTGAGAGAAGAAATTCCTCCACACATCAGTGCCCCCTTATTCTGAGACTGTGCCCTCTGGTCCGAGACTCTACCATGAGGTGAAACATCTTTTCAATATTTACCGTGTCAAGCTGCTTAAGAACCTGATATGTTCAATGAGATCACCTCCCATTCTTCTAAACTTGTGAGTATAGTTCCAACCTGTTTAGCCTTTACTCATAAGATAATCCCTCTATACTAGAAACCATCCTAATAATGAATCTTTTCTGAACTGCTTCCAGTTGTAGTTCCACTTCCCTACTCTTACACCCAACCCCTTGAACTAAGGGCCAACATTCCATGAATCTTCCTGATTACTTGCTGCACCTGTGTGTTTCTGTGTTTTGTGTACAAATACCCTTCAGTCCCTTTATGTTGCAGTTTTCTGTAGTATCTCTCCATTTAAATAATATTCTGTTCTTTTGTCCTCCCTTCCAAACGAACAACATCATATTCACATAACATCACAACCTAAACAATTCCACACTCACTGTTGTCAGGGATTACTTGAAATTGCCTTTACAATGTGAACATGGGAGGATGATGATGAGATTAATGATCCCCGGACAATTCTTTCTTTTATACAGCCAGTGTGTAGCCAGACCCCAAAGATCCTCCAACGTGGACCTTTGACTCAAGCAGCTCCTTGGAAAGAGGAGAAGTTTTATCGAAATGTCAGGTAAATCTCTTCTTGTCATTTCTTCTGAATTTCACCAGAGATATTTGAGGGTGTAATGGCTGTGGTGACATTCTGCAGTGTTCCTAATTCTACCCTTGGAAATTTATTTGAATGATCATAATAGATCCTGTTGCAATAGCACCAAGCAGATTGGTGACTTATTCACTTGGTAACAGGAAGAGTTTATATTTAGTCACATCTTTCCATTTGTTATTTCAATGCCAATAATTGATCCAGAGATGGTGACTTTCACAGTACTTACAGTCATTGGCTGCTGTGTTTGTACTGAAAGAATTCTTTGCACAAACTGTTTTTTCACTTTCCCTTGACCACCTGCAAACCAAGAAACACAAAGAAACAAAAACAATCCTTTTTGGAAATCAGGGACTATTGAACTGCTCAAAAACTCCAGTTGAGCTTTTGCCATCTTGAGAGCTTGTCAAGGTTACTGAATGAGATGGAAATGAAGTCATAGTTGCATTTCTCTGAAGTACACTTCAATTTCTACACAGCAAGCATTTCTACAAACAACAAGATGATAATGATGAGATCATCTGTTTCAGTGATGTTAGTTGAAAGATACATCTGAGGAGAACCCCTCTGCTTCTGTATATCACTATCTTTAAACTCATCTCATTGAGGTGTGTCATTTGTCAGATGGTGCCTCCAGCAGTCAGCTGTACTGCATTGGAACAGCAGTCCAGACTACTGGCTCAAAGCCCTAATGAGCCAATGTCAACTTAAAATTAAATTAGTGACCACAATCTGCCACCAAATCTATCAAGTCTGGAAAATTAATTCGATACTTAATAGAATAGTGTTTATTTCCCAGCTCCAATTGGTGCTGATGGTGAACTGCCTTCTTGAACCATTGTAGTTGGTGGGATGTAGGAGATCTTGGTGGGATTTAGGAGATGTTGGTGGGATGTAGGAGACTCAAAATGCCAATAGGGAGGGAATTCCAACATTTTGACCCAATGACAGTGATATATTTCCAAGTCAGGATGGTGAGTGGTTTGGACAGAAAATTGCAGGTTGTGATGTTTCCATGTATCTGCTACCCTTGCCCTTCTAGGGGGTAGAGGTCTTCAGTTTGGAAGGTACTATCAGAGGAATCATGGTGAGTTTCTGCAGTGAGTCTTGCAGATGTTCCACACTGCTGCTATTGAGTGTCAGTGGTGGAAGGAGTGAATTTGAGGGTGGGGTATGTGGTGCTAATCAAGTGAGCTGCCTTATCCAGGAGGGTTTTAAGCTTCTTGAGTCTTGTAGGATCTACACTCATCCAGAGAAGTTTATTTGGCATTTAGAGCATCATTCCAACTTTATAAACAAAACCAAAGCTAGCTGGTCTCTGAGTAGACAGCTTGCCTCCAAGTTTATAAGACTTGCTTTCAAAAGGAACATGAAAGGCAGATTTGTAACAATACATCCTGCACTCTGTTTAGGATTGGATCAAAATACACATATCCCACATTCTATCCCCCCTCAGTCTTCTCTGCTCTAAAGAAAACAACCCAAGCCTAACTAGTCTCTCCTGATAGCTCAAGTGGAAGGGTGAGTTAGTAGGTTTGCCAATGACATGAAAGTTTGTGGAGCTGTGGGTAGTGTAGAGGGCTGTTGTAGGTTGCAACAGGACATTGACAGGATGCAAACCTGGGTTGAGAAGTGACAGATGAAGTTCAAAGTGAATTTAAAAAATGTGAAGTGATTTATTTTGGAATTTGAATGCAAATTCCAGGGTTAAAGGTGGGATTCTTGGCAGTGTGGAGGAACAGAGGGATCTTGGGGACCATGTCCAATAATCCCTCAAAGTTGCCACCCAAGTTGATAGGGTTGTTAAAAAGGCATATGGTATGTTGGCTTGCATTAGCAGGGGGATTGAGTTTAAGAGGTTACGATATTGTTGCATCTGCATTACTGTACTTGTGTTGCAGTGAGCTGTATGGTATAATGGTGATCATTACAGTAAAGCTGTTTTTAAGCCACGAGGTTACACTGCAGCTCAAAAAAGCCCTGGTTAGATCACACTTTGAATATTGTGTTCAGTTCTGGTCGCCTCATTATAGGAAGGATGAGGAAACTTTAGACAAGGTGCAGAGGAGATTTACTAGGATGCTGCCTGGACTGGAGGGCATGATATATGAAGAAAGGTTGAGGGAGCTAGGGCTTTTCTCATTAAGGTGATTGGAGAAAGGATCAGGAGAGATGTCAGAGATAGGTTCTTTACACAAAGAGTGGTAGGTGTGTGGAATGCACTTCAGCGGTGGTAATAGAATCAGTTACATTAGGGATATTTAAATGACTCTAGGAAGACTGTACAGTGAAGGGTATGGAGGTTAGTTTGATCTTAGAGTAGGATAGCAGGTCGGCACAACATCGAGGGCCGAATGGCCTGTTGCTGTACTATTCTATGTTCTAAGTTCTAATTTCTCCATCACAGGCAACATCCTAGTGAACGTCCTCCATATCCCCTCGAGTGCTGTCACATCCCTCCTGTAGTGAGGTGACCACAGTATTCCAGCTGTCGCCTGTACAAATTCAAAATTATCTCTTTGTTCTTATACTCCATGCCATGACTGATGAAAGCAAGTCTCCCATATGCCTTCTTAACAATCCTACTCATGTGCTCAGCCAACTCCCGGGATCTGTGAAAGATTACCCCAAGATCCTTCTGTTTCTCTGTTCCTCAAAGCTACTCAGTGTCCTGCCATTCATTAAATACTCCCTTTTCTTGTTTCGTGTTCCAAAGTGCATCATGGTGGCTCATAGCACCCAGGGACCAAGGTTCAATTCCAGCCTTGGGCCACTGTCTGTGTAGAGTTTGCACATTCGCTCCATGTCTGCTCCAGTTTCCTCCCACAGTCCAAAGATGTGCAGATCAGGTGAATTGGCCATGCTAAATTGCCCATGATGTTAGGTCCATTGGTCTGGTTGGATATTGTTCAGAGGGTTGGTGTGGACTGATTGGACCAAATGGCTTGTTTCCACACTATAGGTAATCTAAGCTCAAAACTGTGAACTTGTCAGTGTTAAATACCATCTGCTCATTGGAACGTTCCCCCTTATATTTTCATCTACACCATTTAAGTATATTACAAACAATAAGGGTCCCAATACTGATTCTTGTGGTACACTGCTGGTCACTCCAGTCACTGAAACAATCATCTACCACTATATTTTACATCCAATGACTAAGCCAGTTTCTGATCCATCTCATGAAGTTTCCTTCAATTACATGTGCTTCAACCTTGTTTCTGACATGGCAACAATATCATACTCCCATGTGTCAATTTACACCATTAACTCATCAATCTTACCTATTACACTCCTAGCACTAAAGTTAAGACCATTCAGCCTTGCCTTACTCTCTTGATACTCAACATAGCTGAACTCACTATGACTTGCTTTCTTTGTTTACATCCCACGCCCCAGTTAGGATCAGATCAATGGACACCTGTTCCACACCCTGTTTGGGATTAGATCTACGTACATACATTCCACATTCTGCCGGAACTTGGCTTCTGACTAGATCTTGAACTTAGACCTCAGGTCATACCAGAATTCTTGTTCATCCCCGGCCTGTCACACCTAGACTTGAGGCCTGAATCCACTCAGGTGTCTATAAAATACTGAAGGTGGCATTAGTTCTGATCCATAAACATTGTCATATCTGCACTCACTGAATTGCTGTACTTATGTTGCAGTGAGCTGTGTAGTATAATGGTGATTGTTACTGTCAAGCTGTTTTTTTCCCCATACAATTATATCATGCTGATGTTTTATCTTTAATGTGGCAATCTGTGTAATATGGCCTAAGCACAATTAATGTAATCTGGATCACAGCAGGTCACATCTTGTTGGTGATGCATTACTTTGTGCTGTTCTTGCAGTGTACATTGCTAGGATGACAAAGTCGTATCTCAGTGAGGTATGGTGCAGGTCAGACTGGGCCAGATTATTTTCAACTATCCTGCATCAGGCATTAACACCATCCTCCAATGTCTCCAATCTGTGCACAAAGCAACACAAACCCCATCACAGACAGATAGATAATCTTGAAAGCCTAATGATTTAATGTGCCTGCTTTTTCAGGACAGGATGTCTGCATGTATCAGACTGTGGCTGCAAGTAGATGTGATACAAATGTTGAAAATAGCTTGTGAAAATAGTTTTCATGATTTATGGGAATGTTCAACAGTCAACCAATCAAATTTGGGTGAGCTTTCCAAACTTGCAGTCTTGTTACATTTTTGGGTATTACTCTCAATACTTTCCTCAGTCCCTCTGGGAGCTGGAGCATTGCCTCTGTCTCCTCAACAGCCAGCCAATCAGTGAGTACATGGTCTGATCAGAAAATGTCATTATCTCTCTATCTTTTACTGTCACATGACCCTCTTTAACTTTGGATAGAGATGACAAAACACTTTCTTATAGTCTTTAAGTCAAGATAGTAATTAAAATCAAACAGGCAATTGGACAGTGTTTCAGTAGGTACATGATCAGAAATTTACATGTACAGGGTGGCACGATGGCACAGCCTCACAGCGCCAGAGACCCAGGTTCAATTCCCACCTCAGGCAACTGTCTGTGTGGAGTTTGCACGTTATCCCAGCGTGGGTTTCCTCCGGGTGCTCTGGTTTCCTCCCACAATCCAAAAATGTGCAGATTAGGTGAACTGGCCATGCTAA
Source organism: Chiloscyllium plagiosum (assembly GCF_004010195.1). Classification (NCBI taxonomy): domain Eukaryota; kingdom Metazoa; phylum Chordata; class Chondrichthyes; order Orectolobiformes; family Hemiscylliidae; genus Chiloscyllium; species Chiloscyllium plagiosum. Next base: position 1,264,909 of record NC_057732.1, on the reverse strand, counting down.
ATTGCTTGTAGTGTTAAGTGAAGGGGTAAATGTAGGGGAGTGGGTCTGGGTGGGTTGCTCTTCGGAGGGTCGGTGTGGACTTGTTGGGCCGAGGGGCCTGTTTCCACATTGTAAGAAATCTAATCTAAAATCAGACCTCAGTGCTATCAATGAGTCAGATGAGAGCTAGGACATTGGTTCGGGCACTTTTGGAATACTGCATTCAGTGCTTGTCTCCCAGCCATAGGAAAGATGTTGTTAAACTTGAAAGAGTTCAGAAAAGATTTATAAGGATGTTGCCAGAGTTGGAGGGTTTGAGGTAAAGGCTGAATAAACTGAGGTTATTTTTCATGGAGCATTGGAGATGAGGGGTGACATTATAGAAGCTTATAAAATCACAAGGGGTATGGATAGGGTGAATAGTCAAAGTCTTTTCCCCAGACTAGGGATTCCAAAACTAGAGGGCATAGGTTTAAGGTGAGAGCAGAAAGATTTAAAAGAGACCTAAGGGCAACTTTTTCATGATGTGGAGGTGCTGGTGTTGGACTGGGGTGGGCAAAGTCAGAAGTCACACAACACTAGGTTAGAGTCCAACAGGTTTATTTGAAATGGGAGAAAGTGAGGACTGCAGATGCTGGAGACCAGAGTTGAAAAATGTGGTGCTGGAAAAACACAGCAGGCCAGGCAGCATCCTAGGAGCAGGAGAATCGACATTTCGGGCATTCCTGAAGAAAGGTTTATTTGAAATCACAAGCTTGCGGAGCACTGCTCCTTCATCAGATGAAGTGTGGAATGAACTACGAGAGGAAGTGGTGGAGGCTAATACAATTACAACATTTAAATCACATCTGGATGGGTATATGAAAAGGAAGGATTTAGGGGAAATGGGCCAAATGCTGGCAAATGGGACAAGATTAATTTAGGATATCTGGTCGGCATGGACAATTTGGACTGAAAGGTTTGATTCCGTGCTGTACATCTCTAGATAGATATGTTGATACAACACTGAGGGAGTTACAACACTGTCAGAGGCTCTGTCTTTTGAATGAGATGTTAAACCAAAGCTGATCTGTCCTCTCAGGTGAATGGAAGAAATCTCATGATCACTATTTAAATAAAGGGAAGTTATTTCCTGTGACTCAGCTAATAGTTACCCCACAGTCAATATCTCCGAGCAGAATTTCTGGTCATTTATTTAATCTCTGCTTGTGGGAGTTTGCATTCTGCCATGTGACCTCTCTTACACCGCTGATTATTCAACGATATCCCACTGGGTGTTCGAAATCACAGGAAATGTTATCCTAATACTCTCCTTATTTCGATTCTTTAACTATCCTTCCACACAAGAAAGGAAGGAACATTTCATTACACCTGCTATATTGAACTGTATTTTAATTTGGCAAAACAGCAGTTAATGGGGCTGGAGACACAGTGAGTAAGGGAACACAGAGCTGGGGAGTCAGAGGCCTAACTGAAAAGGTGTTCTTGTTGATCCTCTACGGGTCCCCATAGCCATTGACACCTTTAGCTTCTAGAAATCAATCTCTCTTTTTCTTGAAGGTATTCAGTCACTCAGCCTCCCCAGCCTTCTGTGGTAGAGACATCCACAGGTTCGCCACTTTTAAACTGAAGACATTTCTCCTCATCTCAGTCTGAAATGGCCTGAGATTGCGACCTGTTGTTCTGGACATTCATCACCTGGAAGTATCATCCCTGCGTCCAGTCTTGTCAGAATTTTATAGGTTTCAATTAGATCCTTTTTCTAAACTCCTGGTAATACAGGCCCACTTAGCCCACTCTCTCCTCATATGATAAACTTGCCATCCCAGGAATCAGTCTGGTGAACCATTTCTGCACTCCCTCCATGACAAGTATTATATTTTCTTGGAGGTTTGACACTTAATTCCCTCATCCAAATCCTTGCTCGATATTGTGAATAGCTGGGGCGCAGGCAATGATCCTTGTGGTAGCCCAGTAGTCACTGCCTTCCATTCTGAAAATGGCCCATTTATCCCTGCTCTCTTCTTCCTGCTTGCAAGTCAATTCTCAATCTATAATGTTACCCCCAATCCTTGAAATATAATGTTTTCATTTTCCACTTTAATGTCTACTGTGGGAAACTATTAAAACCTTGCTGAAGATTCAAATATACAACATTCATTGATTCTCCATGTTTTTTTTAGATTAGATTCCCTACACTGTGGAAACAGGCCCTTTGGCCCAACAAGTCCACACCGACCCTCCGGAGAGTAACCCACCCAGACCCATTTCCCTCTGACTAATTTACCTAATCACCTAGCATGGCCAATTCACCTGACCGGTGCACCCGGAGGAAACCCACGCAGACACAGGAGAACGTGCAAACTCCACACAGACAGTTGCCCGAGGCTGGGACCCTGGTGCTGTGAGGCAGAAATGCTAACCACTGAGCCACCATGCCACCCCATCTATTCCACTGACTGCATCCTCAAAGAACTCACATTTACCAAATATGATTTCCCTTTCAGTAAACCATGCTGACTTTAATTCTGCAGATATTTATGATGTGATAACAATTACTTTATAGAAATGTCGAAATCAGGAGCAGGAGTAGGCCATTCAGCCCTTCAAGCCTGCTCTGCCATTCATTATGCTCCTCAATGTCAACGCTGTATTTTAACTTTCTCCCCATACTCCTTGATGTCTTTGAGATCTAAATATTTATCTTTCTTGAATATATTCAATGACTTAACCTCCACTGCCTGTGGTAGAGAATTCCACAGGTTCACTACTTCTCGAGTGAAGACATTTTCTCTCATCTCTGTTCCAATTGGTCTATCCCATTTCCTGAAACTGTGTGCCCTAGTTCTAAACTGCCCAACCAGGGGAAACATCCTCTCTGTATCTAGTCTGTCCAGCCCTGAAAGAATCTTATACATTTCAATCATACTCCCCTCAACCTTTGAAACACTAGCGAATACAGACCTGATCGAATCAATCTGTCCTCATAGAACAGTCCTGCCATCCTCAGAACCGGCCTGGTGAACCTCCACTCCACTCCCTTCACGGCAGGTATACACGTATATCCATTCTGAGGCAGGGAGACCAAAGCTACACACATTATACTCCAGATGTGGTCTCACCAACGCCCTGTATAACTGTAATAAGACATACCGTAACTGTGAACTCAAATTGTCTCACAATTAAGGGAAACATTTCATTTGGTTTCCTAATTGCTTGCTGCACCTGCCTGTCTACTTTCATTAACTGGTGTACAAGGACACTCTGATCCCTTTGAGTATCCACTCTTCCCAATATTTGAGCATTTAAATAATACAGTAGCGCCTCGACATACAAACGACCCCGTTCACAAACAAATCGGTTTACAAACAGGATTGTACATAAAGGTTTGCTTCAACTACGTACAAAGTTCAAGGTACGAACGAAGGTACGAGCGCAAAAAGCCCGTGTGCGACGACGTGGTTTCATTGTTCTGCTTTTCTATGCGCTTGTTGAAAGCAAAAGCTCTTGGGCCCCGATGATCTCACTCAGTTCGTCTTTGGCACGTGCGCAGTGAATGCTATCCGAACAATGTTCGTAAGTCGAGGCACTACTGTACTCTTCCTTTCAGATTTTCAGATTGAAGCGTTGAACGCCGTATTCATCCACGTTTATTGCCTCTGCCATGTGTTTGCCCACTCACTCAACTTGTCTAAATTACCCTGAAGCTTCCTTGCAGCCTCTTCCTAATTCACAATCTCGCTCAGGTTTTGTCATCAATAGATGTCATAAAAGACTTTATAATTTTGCCTGTTACCAAAATTAGGCTAACGACTTTGTAATTCTCTGCTTTCCCCTAAGCCACTGAGACTGTTCCAGAATCTTGGAAGATAACAACAACACATCCATTCTTGCTACAGCCCTCTCCTTTGGCAGCCTGAGATGTAGATTACAAGGCCCTTGGGATTTATTAATTTTCAATTCATTAATTGATCTCTGGGTAGGCAGGTGATTTGCCAACTTCCCTGCTTCAGGCAATATGGCAGAATAGATTCATAGAATCCCGACAGTGTGGAAACTGGCCTTTTGGCCCGAGTCCACACCAACCTCCAATGAGTAACTCATCCAGACCCATTTCCCTACATTTTCCCCTAACTAATGCATCTAACCTACACATCCCTGAACACTATTGGCAATTTAGCATAGCCAATTCACCTAACCTGCACATTTTTGCACTGTGGGAAGAATCCGGGACAGATACGGGGAGAATGTGCAAACTCCACACAGATAGTCACGCAAGGCTGGAATTGAACCTGGGTGAAAGTGAGGACTGCAGATGCTGGAGATCAGAATCTAGATTAGAGTGATGCTGGAAAAGCACAGCAGGTCAGGCAGCATCTGAGGAAAATCGATGTTTCGGGCAAAAGCCCTTCATCAGGGAACCTGGGTCCCTGGCGCTGTGAGGCAACTGTGCTAACCACTGAGCCACTGTGCTGCCTTAAATAGTAGGATACTTTGATTGTGATACTGTCTCCCAATATGCCGAGAAAGGCTGTGGCCAATTCCAGTATTAATTAAATAACAATATGAGGAAGAAAAAAGGACAACAATGAGTGAGTGATGCAGCAGCGCCTAATGTTCACACAGCGGGAAATATCTCCCTGGTTAAAATGGGAAAAGAAAGAACGTCCATTTCTTCCAACGGTTTTCAAAACATCAGTGCGCCCCTTTCAGTACTTCACAGCCAACATGTCTGAAGTGGTCTCTGCTGTAATGTGACAAACACAGCAGCCAGTTTTTAATCAGCAACATTCACAAACAGCAATCAGTGACGTTACTTGTTCAATAAATGTTGACCAAGGGACCAGGATTAACGTGCATTCATTTCAAAAATCATAGTCATAGCATCCTTGACGTTGACCTGGAAAGGAAACTTCTGCCCTGGTTTAATGTACAGGAACATCACAATCAGTCGAATTACGTGGGGCCCACTCTTTAAACTTGTGTTAAATAGAGCTTTGGGAGTACTGAGGTGCCCCTTTACAAATGGACGTTACCTGCTATTCTGCTATACATTAAAAAGATGAAAACAGCACTGCAGTCAATAAATACGAAAATGATTTTTGTTTTCAGTTTACTCACAAGTGGATAAGATGGTAAAGAATTTGTATGGTATGCTTGCCTCCATTGTCAGGGCATTGAGGATAAAAGTTGGCAAGTCATGTTGCAGCTATATAAAACTTTAGTTGGGCCACATTTGGAGTATTATGTGTGCAGTTCTGGTTGCCACATTATGGGAATGATGTGCAGGCTTTAGAGAGGGAAAAGGTTTACCAGGATGCTACCTGGATTGCAGCGTGTAGCTATAAGGAAAGGATGAACAAACTTGGATTGTTTTAGCTGGAATGTCGGAGGCGGAGGGACAATAGACAATAGACAATAGGTGCAGGAGTAGGCCATTCTGCCCTTCGAGCCTGCACCACCATTCAATATGATCATGGCTGATCAACCTGATAGAACCTGTATAAAATAATGATAGGCATGGATAGGGTGGATATTCAAGGTCTTTATCCCCAAGATGGAAATGTCAAATGGTCTGGACATCATTTCATCACTGTTTGTGCAATCCTGGGTCACAGATTCATGGAAGTCTGCCGTACAGGAAACGGCCCTTCAGCCCATCTGAACTGTACTGGTCTAAGGTGACCACCTCACTATTCTAATACCATTCTCCAGAACATGTTCCATAGCTCTTGTATACCTTGGCATCACATGTGTATATCTAAATACTTTTCAAATACTTAAAGGGCATATATTTAAGTTTAAACAAGATGCGCGAGATAAGTTTTTTACACAGAGAGTGGGTGGTACCTGGACTGTGCTGCCAGGAGAAGTGGTACAAGCTACAATAGCAAAGTTTGAGAGGCATTTAAACAGACATATGAGCAGGCAGGGAATAGAGGGACCATGTTCAGGCCCATCGGGTGAGTGTAGAATGGTCAGCACTGGCATGATAGGCTGAAGGGCTTGTTCCTGTGCCGTACTGTTCTATGTTCTTTAATAACCTGATCTTCGACAGATAATGAAAAATGATGGGAGATGGTTCTGGAAAAACTCAGTCACTTAGAGCGCTATCTTCAGATACCAAGTTGTCAATTCGGTCAAACATCTTTCCTGTTTTGAAATCCCGAAGTTATTCCATGATCCTTATGGGTTCAGGCAGGGAAACAGGCAGCTGAGCTATCCTCAATTTCCTCAGCCTTCCATTCAGCTTTCACAGAGAGGTCTCAACATCCAACCGAGGCTTCCCCATAATTTCACATCTCAGTGCGGCCGAACTCTGCTCCTATTGGTTGGCAAGGTCATGTGATAAACTGAAGCTTGGCTAACCCGGATTTACTGTTCCTAAACTCTGGCTGATCATCAGTTTCCATTGATTGGATGGTGGGAATGGCTGATGACTTTGAGACAGCTGCAGTTTTGGGCGATCTGATTGTGATTCAATGTGATTTCACAACACTGTGTAAAATGCAGTAGAACATAGAACATTACAGCGCAGTACAGGCTCTTTGGCCCTCGATGTTGCGCTGACCTGTGAAACCAATCTGAAGCCCATTTATCCTACACTATTCCATTGTCATCCATATGTTTATCAAATGATCATTTAAATGCCCTTACAGTTGGCGAGTCTACTACTGTTGCAAGAAGGCATTCCAGGCCCCTACTACTCTCTGAGTAAAGAAACTACCTAAACATCTGTCTTATATCAGTCACCCTTCAATTTAAAGCTACTAATTAGTACCTCATTGCTCTCAATGTTATAGCTCAAAGAACAGCAGAACAGACTGAAGGGGATCAAATGGCTTCTTCATGTTCCTCTTGCCAAGGTTTTAAGAGTTGTGCAGTCACTTGATACAGTGCCACACAATAGACTTGTGAGGAAAGCTATGGTATACCATGGTATAGCACCATGGTATAGCACCATAGATAGAAAACAGGCTGAGTGATAGGAAACAGAGAGTAATGGTCAATGATTGTTTTCTGGGCTGACAGAATGTTTGTGGTGGAGCTCCCCAGAGGCCTCTATTGGGACCAAATAAAAACCTAAAGAACTGAGGATGCTGGAAATCAGAAAGAAAAACAGAAATTGCTGGAAAAGCTCAGCAGGTCTGGCAGCATTTGTGGAGAGAAATCGGAGTTAATATTTTGGGTCCACTGACTCTTCCTCAAGAACTGATGGCAGCTAAAGGTCCCCATTAATGGCTATTCACCCTGCTAGCCTGATCGTTATCCACTCCTTTTTTCCTACCAACTGTTCTCTCCCTTTGGGCTGTACCTTCACCTATTGTTTATTCCCTACCCCCCCCCCCCCCCAACTCCACGTTCTGCATAAAAAAACAAATTTTTTTTCACAGCAGTCATGAGTTCTGAGCAAGTGTCACTGGACCTGAAATGTGAACCCCGATTTCTCCCCACAGATGCTACCAGACTTACTGAGCTTTTCCAACAATTTCTGTTTTTGTGGCAGTATTAGGATCTTTGCTTTTCCTTATACATATTAGCAATTTAGGTAATGCAGGGGCCATTAAACTGGAAGAATTGTAAACCGTGAAAAGGACAGTGAGGAACTCCAAAGCGACAGTGACAAATTAGCAGAGGTAGATGACTTTCAGTGCGGAGAAATGTGAGGTGATGCATTTGAGTCAGAAGGACACTGAAAAAAAAACAGGGTACAATTCTAAAGGGGGTGCAGGAACAGTTGGACGTGGGTGTATATGTGCACAGATCATTGAAGGAAGTGGGACAGGTGGAGAAAGCTGTTAATAAATCAGAGAGTAGTCTCAGTTTTAATAACAAGGCCATAAGATACAAGAGCAAGGGGGTGATGTTTAACTTGTACAAGGCCCTGGTTAGACCTCAGCTGGAATAGTGTGTACAGTACATTGTAGGAAAGATGTGAATGCATTGGAGAGATACAGAAGTGATTTACAGAATGGTTCCAGGAATGAGAACTTCAGCACTGAGGAGAGATTGAAGAAGTTGGGACAGTTCTCCTTGGAGAGGAACCAACTAAGAACAGACACTAAGCAAAAAATAATGAAGAACTGCGGATGCTGGAAATCATTAACTGCTGGAGAAACTCAGCAGGTCTGGCAGCATCTGTGGAGAGAAATCAAAGTCAATGTTTCAGTTCAGTGAGCCTTCTTCAGAATATCTGACCCTTCTTCTGAGCTGAGAGGAGGTTCTTTTTAACGATCCCCATGACCATGAGTAAGCTGGACAGGGTAGATAAGGAGAAGCTGTGTCTGCTTGGAAAAGTTACAAAGACTGAAAGGATGCAGATTTAAAGCAAATGAGGCAAGAGTGATGTGAGAAAAAGCTTTTTCACACAGCGAGTGGTTAAGATATGAGATGCGCTGGCTGGAAATGTGGTGGAGGCAGGTTCAATTGAGACATTCATGAGGGGCATGGAATGGTTATTTGACTAGAAATAATGGGTAGGGATATTGTGCAAAGTCAGGAGGTTGGCACTTGGGAATAGAATTGATGTCGGCATAATGGGTTGATTGCCCTCTTTCTGTGTTAAAGAAATCTGTGATACATGAAACAGAAAGCAGTGGTAATCACATTCTGAGTTTAGTGGCATTGGTGTTCAGTAAGTGCCTTCAGTCGTACTGCAACCAAACAGTTAAATACATAAATCAGTGTAATTTCTGTATTGATGGTTTACAATGCCTGTTAGCCACTTGTTACAAATCAGGCAGTAATCCCATTCTGCACTAACTATGGAATGACTTTGCCATTACTATAGCAACATCCTGATAATGAGCTCAACGCATCGCAGTAGGCTGCACCACCCGTTAGCTTTACTGATTCACGATGGCAGTCTGTCTCTACCCTTTGTTGGGATGGCTAAATGTCAACTCCGCTATAACTCACTCTGCCATCGGCCCCCAGTTTGGGATTGAGACAGAGTTTTCGATGAATTTGAGGTTGCTGCCTCGGCAACGACTTATTCAGTTTGCTTGTCTACAAATGACTTCCCTGTAGACTGTTTGTCTTTACTTATTGTTTCCTTTTTCTAAACTGCATCATTAAACTAACTCTTCAAAACTCTCAACTTGAGCTTTCACTGTCAGCTGCAATCGGTTGCTTTGAAAAAACAATTAGAACCTTTATATCTGTCTCTTTGCTTAGACTCTAAATATTTGTTTCCAATCTCTAATTAAGCCTTGCCCTTCTAGGTCCTAAACAACAGTTCCTGTATTTTGTTACCTTGGAATGAATTTGCTGTTTATTTTAATCTCAGCCACTTTCTTTCTGTCCCTCATTAAACAGTTCAGTCAGATTCTATTTCTCAGATTCTGCCTTTCCAGCTCAGCACTTCTTGTTGAAGTATTCACAGCAGCTCTCCGGATATGTTACTTTCCGTAGTGATGATGCTTTCTTAACTTCAACTGCAAACAATCCCTTTCATCTCCTGCTGAAGGTATAAATCCATTCATTGCACCACTTGTGTTACTGAATAAGAGATTGAAAGTATTATTCCAGTTTGAGATCTTTAGAAAAGCTATTGAAACCAAGGACAAATGCGTATTCTGTGAAATGCTGTCAATTTCCTGATCCATTATCATCAGATTTAAATCGTTTCAGGGTATTGTAGTGCTGATTTAATATGCTCTATAATCACTGGGTAATCTCTGCATTCTGCAGAGAAGGGTGATTGACAGATCAGAGTGAAGCATTGCCTTCCACGCGGAGGAGTATTGGGCATTATTTGTGGCAGTATCTGACTGACCCTGTCCTGGATGTTCAGTCAACAAGGCAGTGGACAGTGACAGTGCAATTGCCTCTCCATTCTGGGAGCCGGTGGGGTGTCAGGATTGTAGAATTCATTGAGCAGTAGCTTGGCAGGTCCTGCTGCACTCTCAAGGCAAAGTGTTGTGCTTCTTCAACACAGCTTGTACATCACAGTGACACCCCACAGGATTAGCACAGACTGAAGTGTTCAAATTTCCTCATGGTGGACAGCACAGAATTCATTTCACAGACTTGCTTAAGATCTAAGTAACTTTGTTCTGTCTGCTTTGGCACCAATTAATCACAGTTACATATAAAAGATCTGTTGACTGTGTGAACTGCAGTGCAGTTAGTATTGTTAACCATGAAAGACATTACTCTGTGAAAAGGGAAATAGGAAGGGGAGAGGGGAATGAGGAGAAGGGGTGTGGAATTAGGAGGAGGGGGAGGGGAATGAAGGGGGTAGAAGAATGAGGGGGAGTGGAGCGAGGTGCAATAGCTTCTAGCCATTATATTCAGTTCGAAAATTTTGATGCAAGCCACAGTAGAACAGCTTGGTAACACTGACTACACAGAGTTCATATAATCAGTAAATACTGAGTATACATGGGGTAATATCCCATGTGTAGGAACTGCCTGCTTGGCGAGTCAAGATGCTCTAACTTGGTGTCCCCTTCACATATGCTTCATGTGACTATTGCTATCGCCTGAGGCTCCTAGTTTGCAAGTTCCACGCAAGGTCACACTACCTTGGGAGCCTGCTACCTTCATGAAAACTATAAAACATTTCACAGATGATTCACATCCAATTGTTTAACATTCTACTTTCTGTGATTCACATCCTAAATCTATCATCAAACATTGCAGAGGATCAATCATTCCATTTTTCAAAATGTAATTCTCAAATAGAACATAAGTACTTCCAGGAACATTTCAAAAGCTTCTACATCCTTTCATAGAGTCATAAAGATGTACAGCATGGAAACAGACTCTTTGGTCCAACTCAACCGCTGATCTCTACTCATTATCTAGGTTTCTGAGACTTACAGGAATATTGATAAAATGCAGCTCAATAAACAAAGCAGAAGGCCTTTACCCAAACAGAACAAGTTCCCTCAGACAATAGAATAAATAGATTGGCCCCCACCACCTGTCATCCAGCACCTGGAGAGACCAGGGCAGCAGATTCAGGGAGCATCGCTGTAGGATTCTGATTTTGCGAGGTTTGGTAGGACAGGACTTGAGTGTTGCTGAAAAAAAGAAATGTTTGTGTTACCCTCATGCAAGAATGTCCTTGCAAGAAATAACTATGTAAAGGGAAAGCAACATTTATGAGAGTGCTGATTGGTTAGCAAGTGGACTCTGATTAGTGGAGGTGTTGCCATGGGGAATGCACCAACTAATTGACTCTGATTGATCAGGTTAATGGCCTGAGAAATGAACCAAAGACTGGTTGTTAACTATTTTGTTGATTTGAATTAGGCACAGTATAGATGCATGTACCTTCTGTCTTCAAAGAACAGGGACTATTAATATATGTAGCTTCCAGTCCACGCATAAACACTACAAGCCTATCAATCCTAATCAATGTAATTCTTCTTACACTCAGAATTATGTGGCAAATGTTGTCCACTTGTTAATATTGTGTCTACTTTTGAGAAATAGCATGGCACAGTGGCTCAGTGGTTAGCACTGCTGCCTCACAGCACCAGGGACCCAGGTTCGATTCCAGCCTCGGGTGATTGTCTGTGTGGAGTTTGCACATTCTCCCCGTGTCTGCGTGGGTTTCCTCCGGGTGCTCTGGTTTCCTCCCACAGTCTAAAGATGTGCAGGTCAGGCAAATTGGCCATGCTAAATTATCCATAGTTTTAGGTGCATTAGTCAGAGGGAAGTGAGTCTGGGTGAGTTACTCTTCGGAGGGTCGATGTGGACTGGTTGGGATGAAGGGCCTGTTTCCACTGTAGGAAATCTAATCTAAATAACCCAACCAGGCAGATTCAAACCCCACTCTGGATAAAGTCAATCTAGATCTCGTTCTCAATAACAAGTCGCAATATGGAATGGGGAATACAGGGATGTAGAGTAGAGAATATGAGAATATAGAATAGAGATGATTAAGGTATAGATTGGGGAATATCAGGATACAAAATGATTGGCTAAAGTTCAGTGTAAACATCTTATCTGCAGTAATATTCTGTGAAACATTTTTTAGCTGCAGGAACATTTCATTTATTGCAGGTTATGCTGGTGGATTCATCGCAGTTATTTATAGAAAGATTTTTCCAGTGGCTAAATTGTTCTTCCAGCTTTGCAGGAGAAAATGAGTGTGACGTTAGCACTGTGAGATCAATGAGCAAGTTGAACTCATTATTTGGCAGAGTTTCACTGAGATATTTGTTTTCTTTTTCAGTGATTCCATTGCAAATAACTACAGTCCTGCAGCCAGAAACTATTCAACTGATCATATCTATAAGCTGCTCAGCTCCTGTGGTAAGGACATCTAATAAGTGGCACTGCACTGTTTATTCTCATCCATTGACAGACAGCAACAATTCACAAAAAAAACTTCTATATCTAATTTTTTGGTGCAATCTGTAATTCCTTTCTAAACATGCTGCTTCAAACCAGTTGCCTTGAACAGATTTTTGGTCATCTGCCCTAATGTGGCTCAATGTTTAACATGGCTCAGTGTCAGATTGTGTTTTGAAATGTTACTGTAAAGCATCTCAGCTCATTTGATTACACTAAGGGTATCTTATAAATTTTGATGCTGGCTGTACAGACTTTATGATGTGCAGTCTTCATGTCATGCACAGTCTGTGTTATGTGTCCAATCTATGTGACATACATAATCTTTATGATTTATGCAGTTGTGTTGTATTCAGTCTTTATGATCTGTACAGTTTGCATGTTGTGAACAGTCTGTGTGTTATGCATGGTCTTTATTTACAGTCAATATCTTGTACAGTCTATATTGTAGAACACAGAACCCCTATAATGTGGAAACAGGCCACACCAACCCTATCCTATTGCGCTGCATTTCTCCTGACCTACACATCCCTGAACACTATGGGCAATTTAGCATGGTCAATTCACCTAACCTACACACCTTTGGATTGTGGGAGGAAACCAGAGCACCCGGAGGAAATCCATGCTGACACGGGGAGAATATGCAAACTCCACACGGACAGTCGAACCTGGGTCCCTGGCGTTGTGAGGCAGCAGTGCTAACCACTAAGCCAATGTGCAGTTGATATCTTGTACAGTCTTTAAGTTATATACAGTCTGTGTGATGTTTATGAATCTTTCGAATATTATAATTTTGGCACCTGACACTTGACCAAGGAAATAGTTTCCTGAAATTGTGAGTGGCCCATTAGATTATTCTGAAGATGCAATCACTAAGATCTGCACAAATGTTAGATTTCAAAAATACCCAGCTCCAATTACAGCACAGTGGAAAAGCACCGACTACAGCTACCAACTATTGATCAGGTCAAAAACATGAAGTTAATGCAGTTACAGCAGGGAAATACTTCACTTCAATGAGACTGGATAAATCTTACAACCAGCCCACTGAGGCAGCTTCATACTTTGGTTTGATGCTTTCTAACATTATTAGTGTCCCTCAGTCTCTGTGCCAACACTACATCCAGTGTAAAACAGTATTGATTTGGGAAAAGATTACTGTGATGAGAATTCTATATTTATTTTGTGTCTGATTCAGAATCACTTGAACAGCAGTGGAGCGATGATCCAGAATCATCACTGTCTCTAAGAACTGCTCGCCATGGATCAAAGGGCCTCAAGAACAAATCACCCAGAACACCTCTGGGCAGGAGAAAGTAAGTACTGATTAGTGCTAATGAATAATATGAAATGAATTTGAACAATTAATTTCCAAAAGGTTTGGACACATTCCTTAAGTTAATTCTCAACATGTTGGTATCACTGGTTAGGCTGTCATCTTCTGCTCAAACCTAATCACCATGGAGAAGGTCATTATAAGGTTCCTGAAGTGACACAGTTCTTGTGGTGAAGGGCCAACCATATTATTGTGTATAAAGGAAGTTCAGGATTTTAACCCAGCAACACTGAAGGGAAAGCAATACATCTCCAAGCCAGGAATGTGAGTGGCTTGGAGGGGATTTTGTGGTTGGTGGTGTTCTTATGCACCTCCTTCCCAAGTCCGTCTTAATGGAAGTGGTCATGGGTTTAGAAGGTCTCAGGAGCTTGGTGAATTTCTGCATTGAATCATGTGAATGACAAGTAATATTTTTCTTGCATGAACATTAGGCAATGACCATCACTCCTTCAAGTTCAACAGCATGATCATTCCCCCACTAACAACATTCTGGGGGTTACCATTGACCAGAAAGTGAACTGAACTAGCCATATGAATACATTAGCTACAAGAGCAGATCAGAGGCTCAGAATCTCACAGCAAGTAACTCAGATCCTGACTCCCCAAGCCTGTCCGCTACCTACAAGGCATAAGTCAGGAGTGTGATGGAATACTCCCCACTTGCCTGGAAGATTGCAGCTCCAACAACATCCAAGAATCTCAACATCTTCCTGGTGAAGAGCTTATGCCTGAAACATTGACTCTTCTGCTCCTCAGATGCTGCCTGATCTGCTGTGCTCTTCCAGCACCACACTTTTTGACTCTGATCTCCAGCAGCTGCAGTCCTCACCATCCAGGAAAAAGCAACTGGCTTGTTTGTCAACCCATTCTTGGGAAATAGAAATGTGCTGGAGGAAAGCTCAATTGAAGCATTCAAGAGGGTTTTGGATTTATAATTTGGATAGTAATGGTGTGCAGGTTTAATGAGGGAAAAAGCAGGAGATTGGCAGGAGATACGTCGTAGGACCAGCTTAAGACTGATGGGCCAAATGGCCTCCTTCGACAGTGGATCCATTCTGAGAGTCTTTTGAAGCATAAGGGAAACAAACATTTTGAAATTGAGTTGATAAATTAATAAATGATAATGTAATTAGACGCAACCCACAAAAATGAACAAAGATTTACAAAAATGGCTCTAGGAATGAGTTACTCCGGTAATGTAGGTAGTTTGGAGACAGTGCAAATCTTCTTCTTGGAAGTGGGACATCGAGAGGAGATTTGATCAAGATGTTTGGAATCATAACTGAAGAAAATGATGTGCAGCTCACACCCCAGGCACCTGGACCTTCTTCTGCATTACCTCCTGAAATCTCACCATCCCTTTCCAGAAAACCTCCCTCAATGACCACCCTCACAGTTGACTGTCCTAAAATCTCCCTTATGTCAGTTGATGCCTCATATCATGCTGTAAGATTTCTGTGAAACGTTTCAGAACATTTAATCATGTTGCTACATAAATGCAGGGTGATATTGTACACTTTGGGACAAAACTCATCCCAATGGATCCATTGGTTCTGAATTTTGGAGAATATACTGATAAAGATTCCCAGTTTAATGGCAGAACCAATCAGATTTAGAATAGCTAGGCTACAGTGGATGTGACGATACTGAGAGATGGGCGCTCAGTAAGTGCCAGTCACCGATGTGCTTCCAATTATTTTACCACTAAATCTGCTAAAAATAACAGCATTAGTTAACTGTGTGAAATGAAATGCATCCTTCCTCCTTTTATCTCTATAAATGCTTCAAAAAATGGAGCATGTGGAGTGTAGTTGACAGTTTAAAAAGAAAAGTTGATTTAATTCATTGTCGCATGAGATTACTCGTAAGTAGTTGTAATTTCCTAAATGTGTGATTCTGACATTTTCTGATATAAGCATTTTCCTCCAATTAGCATTTGCATTAAGTGTTTTGGGTGAAATGGAAGTTCTACTGGCTTGCCCAGTTTAATGCTGGTGGATTCATCATTTGTGGAGGCTTATGTGATGTTGAGACAAGATGGTTCATGAGGCGATGGAGAGTTACAGATCAGCTAGGAAGGATTTAAAGAGAGAGTTAAGAAGAGCAAGGAGGGGACATGAGCAGTCTTTAGCAGGTAAAATAAAGGAGAACCCTAAAGCTTTATATAGGTATGTGATGAATAAAAGGATGACTAGGGTAGGAGTAGGCCCAGTCAAAGACAGAAGTGGGAAGTTGTGTGTGGACCTGTGGTGATCAGAGAGGTGTTAAATGAATATTTCTCATTTGTTTTCACTCAAGAAAAGGAAAATATTGTAGAGGAGAAGACTGGGATATGGGCTATTAGACTAGGGAGGATTGAGGTTCGTAAGAAAGAAGTGTTATCAATTCTAGAGGTATGGAAGTAGACAAGTCCCCTGGGCCGGATGGGATTTATCCAAGGATTCTCTGGGAAGCTCGGGAGGAGATGGCGGAGCCATTGGCTTTGATCTCAGGTTTAGTACCAGAGGACTGGAGTATTACAAATATTGTGCCCTTGTTCAAGAAGGGCGGTCTTACGTCTGTCGTAGAAAAAGCTTTGGAAAGGATTATAAGAGATAGGATTTATAATCATCTAGCAAGCAACAATTTGGAAATCATCAACATGGTTTCATCAAGGACAGGTCATGTCTCACAAACTTCATTTTTTGAGAAGGTGACCAAACATGTGGATGAGGGTAGGGCAGTTATTGTGGTGCATATGGACTTCAGTAAAGCCTTGATAATGTGGAGGCATGGGATTGAGGGTGATTTAGCAGTTTGGATTAGAAACTGGCTTTTTGTAGGAAGGCAATGAGTAGTGGTTGATGGAAAATATTCAGCCTCGAGTCTGATTACAAGTGATGTGCCACAAGGATCTATTTTGGGACACTGCTGTTTGTCATTTTTAAAAATGACTTGGATGCAGGCTTAGGAGGGTGGGTTAATAAGTTTGCAGATGACACTAACGTCAGTGGAGTAGTGGACAGTGTGGAAGAATGTTGCAGGTTGCAGGGGGAGTTGGATAAACTGCAGAATTGGGCTGAGAGGGGGCAAAGGGAGTTCAATGCAGGTAAATGTGAGGTGATTCACTTTGGAAGAATAACAGGAAGGCAGAGTACTGGGTCAATGGGAAGATTCTTGATAGTGTGGATGTGCAGAGGGATCTTGGTGTCCATATACATAGATCCCTGAAAGTTGCTACTCAGGTTGATAGTGCTATAAAGAAGGCATACGATATCTTTGGTTTTATTGGTAGAGGGATTGAGTTCTGGAGCCAGGATGTCATGCTGCAACTGTACAAAATGCTAGTGCAGCCTCATTTGGAATATTGTGTACAGTTCTGATTGCCCCATTACAAGAAGGATGTGGAAGCATTGGAAAAGGTGAAGAGAAGATTTACCAGGATGTGGCCTGGTCTGGAGGGAAGGTCTGATGAGGAAAGGCTGAGAAACTTGGGTTTGTTCTCATTGGGGAGAAGAAGGCTAAGAGGGGATTTAATAGAGACCAACAAGATGATCAGAGGATTAGATAGGGTGGATAGAGAGGGTCTTTTTCCTAGAATGATGATGTTGGCTTGTATGAGGGAGCATAGCTGCAAATTGAGGGGTGACAGATTTAAGACAGATGTCAGAGTCAGGTCCTTTACACAGAGTGTGGTAAGGGCGTGGAATGCCCTGCCTGCCAATGTAGTTAACTCAGCCACATTAGGGCGATTTAAATAGTCCTTGGATAAGCACATGGATGATGATGGGATAGTGTAGGGGGATGGACTTAGATTGGTTTCACAGGTCGGCGCAACATCGAGCGCCAAAGGGTCTGTTCTGCTCCGTATTGTTCTATGTTCTATGTCCTATGTCCTATGTTCTATTTATTTCATTGGTTCATCATTCAGTTCATTTTGGGACCACTGGTATCCCATCCCATACCTTGCAATAGGCATTCTTCTGTCTTCTCCATTTGCCATATCTGATGGTCAGTGTTGGAGCAATGATAAAAACAGAAATGCAGTGATCTTTCAGTCCCCTGCCCTTTCCAAGCATTCACACCCTGCACCTCTACCCCCTTCATTTGTACTGATCAAGAGATTTCCAAATCCGCCCCGTTGTGGAGATGTAATTTCAGAAAGTTTTACTGTAAAGGCTGGTTCATATAATTAAGGCTCATTGAATAGGAGATCGAACTGGATAAACCAATTGGATTAGAAACAAAGGAGCAGGTTTCTCAACTTTACTCCACCGATCGATAAGAACATGGCAGTCATGCTTCTGACTTCAATCCCACTTTCCTGTCACTGTCCTTGTCCATTTACTTTCTTGTCAATGATTCCTTTTGACTGAATCTTTCACAGAATGCCATTGACTGCCCTTCTTTCCTCATTGGTCATCACTGATAAATTTTACAAAATGGTACAGGAATATAAACAACTTGATGTTTAATACCACAAAGGACAAGAATCTGCCTCAGAGTTTCACCTTGTTGGAGACTTTCTTGCTGTGTTGAAATACTGGAAAATTTCAGGAAACGCAAGTCCCATCTCTGAATGGACCAAAGTTTCTGTTTTAGTGCTGTATGATTCTATGACTCTATGAACACAGAACTTCTCGTTTCTCCGAGGGCAAGATTTGGGGTGGGCCATAGATTGTACCTTTTATGTACCTTTCCTAAAGGCAACTGCCCTTTTAAATTAAAGAATAGTAGGTGGGTGTAGACATTTAAGTTGTCACAGGGACTGGCAAGAGCAGAAACCGGGGGCTATTGGGAAGGCAAATTCTTAATTTAGCAACTTAGCAGAGTGTAGAGGCTTCTGGGACTTTTTATTTCCCCTACAGGTACATACATTGGTGTGTTGCCTCCCTGGTGCCAGGGTTTGTAATGTCTCACAGGAATGTACCAGCAGGTGGGAAGGTGGTTTGAAGTGTGTCTACTTCAATGGCAGGAGCATCCAGAATAAGGTGGATGAACTTGCAGCATGGCTTGGTACCTGGGACTTCGATGTTGTGGCCATTTTGGAGACATGGATAGAGCAGGATCAGGAATGGTTATTGCAGGTTCTGGGATATTGATGTTTCAGTGAGAACAAGGAAGTGATAAAAGAGGGGGTGGTGTGACATTGTTAGTCAAGGACAGTATTACGGTGGCAGAAAGGACATTTGATGAGGACTCCTCTACTGAGGTAGTATGGGCTAAGTTAGAAACAGGAAAGGAGAGGTCACCCTGTTGGGAGCTTTCTATAGTCTCTGAATAGTTCTAGAGATGTAGAGGAAAGGATTGCAAAGATGATTCTGGATGGAGCAAGAGTGACAGGGTAGTTGTTATGGGGTCTTTAACTTGCCAAATATTGACTGGACATACTATCGTTCAAGTACATGAGATGTGTCAGTTTTTGACCAATGTGTGCAGGAGGGTTTCTTGACACAATATGCAGATAGGTCAACAAGGGGCGAGGCCACACTCGATTTGGTACTGGGTAATGAACCCAGCCAGGTGTTAGATTTGGAAGTAGGTGAGCACTTTGGTGGTAGTGACCACAATTCGGTTATGTTTACTTTCATGATGGAAAGGGATAAGTATATACTGCAGGGCAAGAGTTATATCTGGGGGAAAGGCAATTATGATGTGATGAGGCAAGATTTAGGATGCATAGGATGGGGAAGAAAATTGCAGGGGATAGGCACAATTGAAATGGAGAAGCTTATTCAAGGAACAGTTACTATGTGTCCTTGATAAGTATGCACCTGTCAGGCAGGGAGGAAGTGGTCAAGCGAGGGAGCCATGGTTTACTAAAGAAGTTGAATATCTTGTCAAGAGGAAGATGAAAGCTTACGTAAAGATGAGACATGAAGGCTCAATTAGGGCGCTGAGAGTTACAAGTTAGCCAGGAAGGATCTAAAGAGAGAGAGCTAAGAAGAGCAAGGAGGGGATATAATAAAACTTTGGCAGATAGGATTGAGGAAAACCCTAAAGCCTTTTATTGGTATGTCAGTAATAAAAGAATGACTAGGGTAAGATTAGGGCCTGATGAAGAGCTCATGTTCAAAATGTTAAGCTCCTGCTCTTCAGATGCTGCCAGACTGGCTGTGCTTTTCCAGCAGAACACCTTTTGACTCTGATCTCCAGCATCTGCAGTCATCACTTTCTCCTAAGGTTTCAGCCAGTAGTGGGAAGTTGTGCATGGAGATAGGAGAGGTACTAAATGAATATTTTCCGTCAGTATTCACACAGGAAAAAGACAATGTTGTCAAAGTGAAGACTGAGATACAGGCTATTAGACTAGAAAGGATTGACGTTCATAAGGAGGAGGTGTTAGCAATTATGGAAGGTGTGAAAATAGGTAAATCCCCTGGGCCAGGTGAGATTTATCCCAGGATTTTCTGGGAAGCTAGCGAAGAGATTGCAGAGCCTTTCACTTTGATCTTTATGTCATTATTGTCTACATGAATTGTGCCAGAAGACTGGAGGATAGCAAATGTTGTCCCCTTGTTCAAGAAGGGGAATAGAGACATACTCGGGCCTTACTTCAGTTAAGGGCAAAGTTTTGGAAAGGATTATAAGAGATAAGATTTATAATCATCTGGAGAGGAATAATTTGATTAGGGATATTCAACATGGTTTTCTGAAGGGTAGATCGTGCCTCACAAACCTAATTGAGTTCTTTGAGAAGGTGACCAAGTAGGTGAATGCGGGTAAAGCAGTTGATGTGGTCTATTTGGATTTCAGTGAGGTGTTTGATAAGGTTCCCCATGCTAGGCTATTGAAGAAAAGAATGAGGCATGGGATTGAGGGTGATTTAAGGATTTGGATGAGAAACTGGCTAGCTGTAAGAAGGCAAAGGGTGCAGGTTGATGGGATATGTTCATCCTGGAGATCAGTTACACTTGGGGTACCACAAGGATCTGTTTTGGGGCACTGCTGTTTGTCATTTTTAAGGATTGGTTAGTAAATTTTCAGATGACAATAAGGATGTAGAAGCATTGGAAAGACTGAAGAGAAGATTTACCAGGATGTTACCTGATATGGAGGGAAGGCCTTATCACTGAGGCTGAGGGAAGGCTGAGGGAAGTGAGGCTGTTTTTGTTAGAGAGAAGAAGGTTAAGAGGTGACTTAATAGAGACATGCAAGATGATCAGAGAATCTGCTAGGGTAGACAGTGAGAGCTTTTTTTCTCGGACGGGGATGGCTAGCATGAAGGTACATAGCTTTAAATTGAGGGGTGATAGATATAGGACAGATGTCAGAAGTAGGTTCTTTACTTAGAGAGTCGTAAGAGCATGGAATGCCCTGCCTGCAGCAGTAATGGACTTGCCAACTTTAAGGGCATTTAAATGGTAATTGGATAAACATATGGATATAGAATGGAATAATGTAGGTTAGATGGGCTTTAGATTGGTTTCACAGGTAGGTGCAAAATCGAGGGCTGAAGGGCCTGTACTGCGCTGTCATATTCTATGTTCTATGTATGAATAATACAGGACACAAACTACATTTTTGTACTGATGTAAATGTGTTTTCCCTGAATTATTCTGTACCCCTTTTGTTTTGGAGAGAAACTATCTTTGCTTCTGTCCCCTGTCAGGTCTCCTTTGAATTGCCCTAAAAATCTTTTAGTCACTCAACTTTCAAAGCTATAATCAATCTTTGATGGTTCTGAACCATAAGCTCAGTGTTTACTCTCCCAGTTATAAAGCATCACTGTACCAGCAATCTTCCATTAACAGTTCAGGAGTCCCTGCTCTTTGACACACTGTGATTAGATCACTGGTCTTTTGTAATAAGAGAGATGTGTTGATGGCATTAATAGAAATAAATGAATATGATCTGATGGCTATTAAAGTGATATGGTTACAGAGTGACCAGGAATGGTAACTCTATATTTAAGAGTGTTCAATTTTCCAGAAGAATAGGCAAAAAGAAAAAGGAATTGTGGGAGCTTTACTACTAAAGGATGATATCAGTGTGCAGTGAATAGTGATACAGATGCAATTGATCCTGATGTGTTATCAGTTTGAGTGGAAATAAGGAATTGAAAAGAAATAAAATGATGAGTGAGAATCATCTGTGTAGCCTTACTGTAAGATGCAGTGTAAATCAGGAAATCAAGGATGCATGGGAGAAAGGCATGAAAATTGTTATGGGTGATTTGATTCTGTATATCAACTGGACCAATCAGATCAGAAAGTGTGACATGGAAGAAACGTTTTTAGAGTATATCAGGGATTGTTTCTTAGAGCAGCTCTTCACAGAGTCTACCCAGAAATAGGCTAATTTAGCGTTAGTAATATGTATTCACAAAGGATTGATAAGAGATCTCACATTTAGGGATCTCATAGTTAGGATCCTTTGGAGGGAGTGATCACAATATGGTGCAACTTCAGCTTCAGTTTGAGGAAGAGCAAACCAGGTTTCAATTTAGTGCCCTCAATTTAAATAGGATGTATGAAAAGGTGTCCAAAGTGGGCTAGGAGAGACAGTTGATGAGCAATGGCAGTTAAGCAGATATTTCATAACACTCAAAAGGCTATTTTAGTCAAAAAGGACATACTGAGAATGATGTAGCATGTGTGTGATAAACAAAATCAGCCAAAGAGAATATCCAATTTAAAAAAATACCTAAGGCATACAAATCTGATGAAGAGCTTATGCTCAGAAAAGTCAACTCTCCTGCTCTGCAGATGCTGCCTGACAGGCTGTGCTTTTCCAGCACTACATCTTTTGACAGCAAAAATCAATGGCAAGCCAGAAGATTGGGAATATTTTTGTTGATTTTTCAGGATCAGCAGCAGATGAGTAGAAAACTAAGATGGAGAAAATTGACTATGAAACTAAACTGGCAAGAAATATAGAAACAGACAGCAAAAGCTTCTATGGGTACATAAAAGAGTGTCCAGAATATGTGAGGGACTCTTGTAGGATGTATCAGGGGAATTAATAACAGGGAACAGGGAAATAGCAACTAACTTAAATTGATATTTTGTAAGAGTCTTCATGGTGGAGGACACTATAAACATCCCAAAGATGGGAGATAAGCAAGGTACTAGTGGGAGTAAAGGTTTATAACAATCTCTGTCACAAGTCACAAAGCTTTTGATGGACTTTGATGGATAATGGGACTAAAGACAGATAAGCCATTAGAACCTGATGACCTGCATCCAAGGATTTTAAAGGAAGCAGCTGCAGAGTTCATGGGAGCAGGGGCCTAAATATTCCAGAGCTCAATGGAATCTAGGAGGGTGCCAGTGGAATGGAAAACTGTTGATGTGACACCCCTGTTCAAGAGAGAAGGACATAAAACAGGAAACCATAGGCCAGTTAGCCTCACATCTGTTGTTTCGAAAATGCTGTAGAGCTATTATCAAGAAAGATATAGCAGACCTTTAGAAAAACTTAACATAGCAGGACTTATACACTTCATAGTAAGGTCCTATGGAGTGTTGCTGAACAAAGAGACCTTGGAGTGCAGGTTCATAGCTCCTTGATAGGATAGTGAAGAAGGCATTTGGTATGCTTTCCTTTATTGGTCAGAGTATTGAGTACAGGAGTTGGGAGGTCATGTTGCAGCTGTACAGGACATTGGTTAGGCCACTGTTGGAATATTGTGTGCAATTCTAGTCTCCTTCCTATCGGAAAGATGTTGTGAAACTTGAAAGGGTTCAGAAAAGATTTACAAGGATGTTGCCAGGGTTGGAGGATTTGAGCTATAGGGAGAGGTTGAACAGGCTGGGGTTGTTTTCCCTGGAGCGTCGGAGGCTGAGGGGTGACCTTATAGAGGTTTACAAAATTATATGGGGCATGGATAGGATAAATAGACAAGGTCTTTTCCCTGGGGTCGGGGAGTCCAGAACTAGAGGGCATAGGTTTAGGGTGAGAGGAGAAAGGTAGAAAAGAGACCTAAGGGACAACCTTTTCACGCAGAGGGTGGTACGTGTATGGAATGAGCTGCCAGAGGATGTAGTAGAGGCTGGTACAATTGCAACATTTAAGAAGCATTTGGATGGGTGTATGAATAGGAAGGATTTTGAGGGATATGGGCCGGGTGCTGGCAGGTGGGACTAGATTGGGTTGGGATATCTGGTCGGCATGGACAGGTTGGACCGAAGGGTCTGTTTCTGTGCTGTACATCTCTATGACTCTATGACTCTAAGCCCACTGTACACAGACAGGCCATTTGGCTTGGCACATGGATGCTGACATTCCTGCTTCACTTGGGAATCTTCTCACTTTTACCTAAGCAGAACATCCTTCTATTCTTTTCTCCACATGTGTTTATCCAACTTTCCTTAAATACATCTATACTCTTTAACTCAACTATTCCATCATATATTCACTGCCTTAATTGATCAAGAACATTCTTCTCAATTTTGTAGCGTTTTTGGTTAATATGTAGTTTATGGTAGGTAACTATATTAAACTGAAATTTCCTCACAGGTCAGGTTCAGCCAATGTTCTGTCAAAGTTTTTTTTAAATCTCTGCCTTTAATTTGATTGCCCTAGAAATAAATCCCAGTGTTTTTACTCTTTCTGTGGTATATCAGACAGCATCACTACTCTTCAAAGATCTGAGTCTGTGTGCTTTCACTGGCATTGACAGTGGCACTATTATAGAGTCTACAGCATAGAAAAAGCCCCTTCAGCCCTTTGAGTCTGTGCCAGTTGAAAGCATTGACCTAACTATTCAGATTCCCTGAAAATTTCTTTTAAAAGTCCCATTACTTCAATTCTCCAGACAATATTTTTATGAGTATACAGCCTCCTGAACAAAATATACGCCTCATTTATACCTCACAACCTGCTTAGATATATTTTGATCCACCTCAGGAACAGAGAGACTTGAACCTGGATTATACTGTGCCAAGACAGGGACACCAACACCATGCCACCTGGTCACAGGTGTTGACACTGCAGTCATGATGCCATATGGTGTGTATTTCTTAATGTTGTCTCAATCTGAAACCTGCAGAGGGAGCTGGCATGACATTAGTCAGCTTGTTTTGCTCCATCCAAGCTGTTGAACCAGAGTGGATGCAATTCATACAGTCCCATCACTGGCCCCAAGCTGGGGAAAGGCAATCCCTCGTCAAGTGGGGACTCTGCTTCTCTCTGTTTGTCCCTACGCTCTGATTCTGCTGTTGGCCTTCCTGGATGTTAAATGACACTAACACATCTTCGTTGCTCTCTTCTCTCTCACTGACTCGCTCACCCCCTCTGTGTCTCCTCACTCCAGTTCATGTCTTTAATCCTTGTCTGTGTCTTCTTCAGTTTCTACTGCCTTCTTTCTAAGAGAAAAGAATGACTTATATTTCTACAGTTCCATTTATAACCTTGGCATCCTCCAAAACGTATTGCTAATGAAGAACCTTTTGAAGAGTAGTACTATTTAAAGTAGAAAACCTTGTCTTTCTTATACACCACCCGCATCTCAGTCTTTCTCCCTGTACTTACCTCTCTTTCTTATACACCACTTTCTTATACACCACCCGCATCTCAGTCTTTCTTATACACCACCCGCATCTCAGTCTTTCTTATGCACCACCCGCATCTCAGTCTTTCTCCCTGTACTTACCTCTCTTTTTTTCTGAATTTTATTTTCTGTTTCTCCCTCATCTGGAAATTCAAAGCTGACTAGGAACTGTACCCTCAGATTTCTCTCTGACTCTACAACTGATTTTGTCTTCCTTGGAGTGAGGGGTCAGCACTTGGTCGATATCCCTCTAAACCCTTTCCTATTCATATACCCATCCAGATGCCTTTTAAATGTTGTAATTGTACCAGCTTCCACCACTTCCTCTGGCAGCTCATTCCATACACATACCACCCTCTGAAAGGGTGAAAAGTTCACCCCTTAGGTCTCTTTGATATTTTCCCTGGGGTAGTATGGTGGCTCAGTAGTTAGCACTGTAGCCTCACAGCGCCAGGGACCTGGGTTCAATTCTCGCCTTGGCCGACTATCTGTGTGGAGTTTATACATTCTCCCTGTGTCTGCATGGATTTCCTCACACAATCCAAAGATGTGCAGGTTAAGTGAACTGGCCATACTAAATTGCCCATTAGTCAGGGGTAAATATAGGGTGTGTTACTCTTTGCAGGGTTGGTGTGGATTTGTTGGGCTGAAGGGCCTGCTTCCATACTGTATGGATCTAATCTAATCACCCTAAACCTATGCCCTCTAGTTCTGGACTCCTCCACCACAGGAAAAATACTTTGTCTGTTTATCCTATCCATGCCTCTCATGATTTTATAAACCTCTAGCCTCCGTCACTCCAGGGAAAACAGCTCCAGCCTGTTCAGCCTCTCCCATAGCTCAAATCCTCCAACCCTGGCAACATTCTTCTAAATCTTTTCTGAACCCTTTCAAGTTTCACAACATTCTTCCAATAGGAGGGAGGCCAGAATTGCGCACAATATTCCAAAAGTGGCCTGTCCAGCCGCAACATGACATCCGAACTCCTATATTCAATGTTCTGTCCGATAAAGGAAAGCATACCAAACACCTTCTTCACTATCCTATCTACCTGTAACTACCCTTCCAAGGAACTATGAACCTGTACTCTAAGGTCTCTTTGCTCAGCAACACTTCCCCAGGACCTTACCATTAAGTGAATAGGTCCTGCTAAGATTTGCCTTTCAAAAATGCAACACCTCACAACTATCACTCCATCTGCCACTCCACAGCCCACTGACCAATCTGATCAAGATCCCATTGTACTCTGAGATAATCTTCTTCGCTGTCCACTACACCTCCATTTTGGTGTCATCTGCAAAACTCACTAACTATACCTCCTATGTTCACATTTATATAAATGATGAAAAGTAGTGGACCCAGCACCGATCCTTGTGGCACTCCACTGGTCACAGGCCTCCAGTCTGTAAAGCAACACTCCACCACCACCCTCTGTCTTCTACTTCAAACCAGTTCTGTATCCAAATGGCTAGTTCTCCTTGTATTCCATGAGATCTAACCTTGTTAACCAGTCTTCCATGGGGAACCTTGTTGAATGCCTTACTGAAGTCCATATTGAACACATTCGCCACTCTGCCCTAATCAATCCTCTTTGTTACTTCTTTTAAAAACTCAGTCAAGTTCAAGAGATGTGATTTCTCACGCACAAAGTCATGTTGATTATTAGATTAGACTCCTTTCAGTGTGGAAACAGGCCCTTTGGCCCAACCAGTCCATACCGACCCTCCGAAGAGTAACCCGCCCAGACCCATTTCCCTCTGACTAATTGACATAACACTATAGGGCAATTTAGCAGGGCCCTAATCAGTCCTTGCCTTTCCAAATACATGGTCAAGAGTGTGGTGCTGGAAAAGCACAGCCAGTCAGGCAGCATCTAAGGAGCAGGAGAATCAACGTTTCGGGCATAAGCCTTTCATCAGCTTATGCCTGAAAGCGTTGATTCTCCTGCTCCTCAGATGCTGTCAGACTGGCTGTGCTTTCCCAACACCACACTATTGATACTGATCTCCAGCACCTGCAGCCTTCACTTTCTCCTAATCCTTTCCAAATACATGTAAATCATGTCTTCAGGATTCCCTCCAACAACTTGCCCACCACCGATGTCAAGCTTTACCGGTCTATAGATCCCTGGCTTGTCCTTACCATCCTACTTAAACAGTGGCACCACGTTAGCCAACCTCCAGTCTTCCGGCACCTCACCTGTGACTATCGATGATAGAAATATTCAGCAAGGTGCCCAGCAAACACTTCCCTAGCTTCCCACAGAGGTCTAGGATACATGTAATCAGGATAGAGGATTTATCCACTTTTATGTGTTTTAAGATATCCAGCATCTCCTCCTCTGTAATATGGACATTTTTCAAGATGTCACTGTCTATTTCCCTACATTATCGATGATAGAAATATTCAGCAAGAGGCCCAGCAAACACTTCCCTAGCTTCCCACAGAGGTCTAGGATACATGTAATCAGGATCGAGGATTTATCCACTTTTATGTGTTTTAAGATATCCAGCATCTCCTCCTCTGTAATATGGACATTTTTCAAGATGTCACTGTCTATTTCCCTACATTCTATATCTTCCATGTCCTTCTCCACAGTAAACACTGATGCAAAATATTCGTTTAATATCTCCTCCATCTCCTGCAACTCCACACAAAGGCCACCATGCTGATCTTTGAGAGGCCATATTCTCTTCCTACTTACCCTTTTGTCCTTAATGTATTTATAAAATCTCTTTGGATTCTCCTCAACCGCATTTGCCAAAGCCAATTCATATCCCCTTTTTGCCCCCCTGATTTCCCTCTTAAGTATACTCCTACTGCCTTTATACTCTAAGGATTCACTCGATCTCCGCTATCTATACCTGACATACGTTTCCTTCTTTTCTCAACCAAAACCTCAATTTCTCTATTCATCCAGCATTCCCTATACCTACCATCCTTGCCTTTCACCCTAACAGGAATATACTGTCTCTTGACTCTCGTGATCTCATTTCTGAAGGCTTCCCATTTTCCATGAATATCCACCCCCAATCACTTTAGAAAGTTCTTGCCTAATACCCTCAAAATTGGCCTTCCTCCAATTTAGAACTTCAATTTTTAGCCCCGTCTACCTTTTCCATCACTATTTTAAATCTATTAGAATTATGGTCACTGGCCCCAAAGTACTCCCCCACTGATACCTCAGTCACCTGCCCTGCCTTATTTCCAAAGAGTAGGTCAAATTTTGCACCTTCTCTAGTAGGGACATCCCACATACTGAATCAGAAAATTTTCTTGTGCATACTTAACAAATTCCTCTCCATCTAAACTTTTAACACTATAGCAGTCCCAGTCTATTTTTGGAAAATTAAAATCCCTGACCATAATCACCCTATTATTCTTACAGATAGCTGAGATCTCCTTACAAATTTGTTTCTCAATTTCCCGCTGACTATTAGGGGTCTATAATACAATCCCAATAAGGTGATCACCCCTTTCCTATTTTTCAGTTCCACCCAAATAACACCCCTGGACATATTCCCAGGAACATCCTCCCTCAGTACAGCTGCAATGCTATCCCTTATCAAAGACACTATTCCCCCTCTTCTCTTGCCTCCTTTTCTATCCTTACTGTAGCATTTGTATCCTAGAACATTGAACTGCCTATTCTGTTCATCCCTGAGCCATGTTTCTGTAATTGCTATGATATCCCAGTCCCATGTTCCTAACCATGCCCTGAGTTCATCTGCCTTCCCTGTTAGGCCCCTTGCATTGAAATAAACACAGTTTAATTTATCAGTTCTACCTTGTTCTCTGCTTTGTCCCTGCCTGCCCTGACTATTTGGCTCATTTCTTTTCTCAACTGTACCAGTCTCAGATTGATATTGTTTCTCAGTATTTCCCTGGGTACCACCCCCCCCTCCCACCCCACCTTACTAGTTTAAATCCTTCTGAGCAGCTCTAGCGAATCTCCCTGCCAGTATATATATTAGTCCCTTCCAATTCAGATGCAATCTGACCTTTTTGTACAGGTCACTTCTACCCCAGAAGAGATTCCAATGATTCAAAAATGTGAATCCTTCTCCCCTGCCCCAGCTCTTCAAACATGCATTCATCTGTTCTATCCTCCTATTCCTACTCTCACTAGCTTGTGGAGTAATCCAGATATTACTACCCCCCAGAATCTCAATGTTTTCCCTTCCTATGTTGTTAGTTCCAATGTGTACAATGACCTCCTGCTGGACCCTCTCCCCTTTGAGAATATTCTACACCCTCTCTGAGGTATCGTAGATCCTGGCATCAGGGAGGTAACACACCAATCTGGTTTTTTGCTGCCGGCCACAGAAATGTCTGTTTGTGCCTCTGACGAGAGAGTTCCCTATCACAATCAATGAGGGAACCCAACGTACCCCTCATTATATTAGAGCCAGTCTCAGTACCAGAAACGTTCCTGAACAGCATACTTGTTTGAGATGAGATGGATCACTGGGAACTCCTGCACCACCTGCTTCCCTCTCCGACCTTTGCTGGAGTTAACACATCTACCTGATTGTATCTGTGGCTTTTCTCTCTTCCTAAACTGTCATCCATCACACCCCTTGCCTCCTGTCAATTCTTCAGTGACTCTAAGTATCACTTTAACTGATCCATGTGATCTGATAGGATTTGCAACCAAAGACACTTCCTGCAGACATAATCATCAATAAAATGGAAACTCTCCCGAAACTTCCCCATCTGACAGGAAGAGCATATCACTCTACTAAAGGCCATCTTTGCTCCTTCACAATCTACAGACCCAGAAAATAGCGTCATCTTTTTACTCTAAAAAACAGTGCTCTGGGCTAACTTAGTACTCATGGTTTATATTTTTAAAATTTAATCAAGAGACAGATATCATCAAGAAAGAACCCACTCTACTAACTATTGTAAATTTATAGTAAGGTTACACTCAAAACCTATGCACTTATCTGATCCTGTGCTCTGAGCTCTCCCATACAGGTTTGTCTAAGGTCAGCTGTGAATTTTGCTATTGTTAACTTTTCCAAGACGCACTCTGATGTCCAGAGATATTTAAACTCAAATAGCAAAGGCAGTAACTATGCAGCTTCACTGCTGTGTCAGACAGCAGGATAGGTTTCTTTCTCTGACCCTGTGGTTGCTGCCTTTGTCTGTCTTCCATCTTTTCGAAGTACCATTGTTTTGATCTTTTTTCCCTCAAAGTTCCAAAACAATGCAACAGATAATAAAACAGTAATTGCTGCTCCTCCAACACCTAAAATGCCTCAAAAAAAGGAGCAGCTCCTACAGCCCAATTTTCTCCTGTCCTCTATCTTGGATTACCCAGAATTGATGGGCTGAATGGCCTGCTTCCATGCTGTAGGGGGTCTATGACTCCAGCAGCACTACTTTGGGAGAATAAACAGAAGTCAAACACACAACATTGTGGTGGCAAAAAGGAGGGATCACAGACAACAACTGCTGTGAGGCTCTGATCAACAAGAGAAGCGAAATGTTTTCCAAGACTCCAATAGGACAGCGGGGACATCATGGATTGGGCAGACTGTGTCCGAATAGACATGGATACCAGTTCACAGTGAGTCCTGATCTGAAGCAGTGGACAGCAGGGCACACATGGTGATGGATGAATGAACAACCAAAGTTAAAGAAAAATATGGGTCTGCTAGAGTTCCTGGGATTCCAAAGAGAAATTAGAGATAGTATTAGATCCAAAGATTAGTATTAGATCAAAAATTGCCAGGCAAAGCAGCAAGCCTGAGGATTGGGATTAGAGGGGATCCTTAGAAGGAAGAGAGGGGATCTGATTGAAATGTATTAAATTCTAACAGAGCTGGACAGACTAGATACAGGGCAGATGTTTCCCCTGGGTGGGGAGTCTAGAACCGGGGAATACAGTCTCAGTACACAAGGTAGACCATTTCAGACTAAGCTGAGGAAAACTTTCTTCGTTCAAAGAGCTGTGGAAACTTTCACTGTGGAAAGAAATCTGTGGAGGTCAAGTCGCCAAATATATTCAAGAACAAGAGAGATAAATGTTTAGATTTTAAATGCATCAAGGGGATAAAGTGGGAATTTGGCATTGAGATAGAGGATCAGCCATGGTCATATTGAATAGCAGGACAGACTCAAAGGGTTGAATTGCCTACCCCTGCTCCCTAATTTCTACGCCTCTATCAGCAGGTGTACAATGGTGATGATGGAGTGGTGTTAGATCAGTGCAATTAGATATAGAGCTGGAAGAGTGCTATAGCTCTGTCCTGCTGCAGACAATGGATTGATCCCTACCACTCCCCACCTCTTCCTCCGCTACATTGATAACTGCATTGGCGCCACCTCGTGCTCCCGCGAGGAGGTTGAGCAATTCATCAACTTCACCAACACATTCCACCCTGACCTTAAATTTAGCTGGACCATCTCTGACACCTCCCTCCCCTTCCTGGACCTCTCCATCTCCATTAATGACGACCGACTTGACACTGACATTTTTTACAAACCCACCGACTCCCACAGCTACCTGGATTACACCTCTTCCCACCCTACTTCTTGCAAAAAATGCCATCCCATATTCC
>NC_057732.1:1194963-1232705 GCF_004010195.1 Chiloscyllium plagiosum | reverse complement strand
AGAAGTTTTCCTCCTCTCTCTATAAGAATCTCAGGGAGTCCCTCTCCCACTGCAACTCCCAGGTCATTTCCTCTGCCCTGAAGCAGCACAGTCCCCATGACTTGTCCTACCTGCCTATCTTCGTTTCCACCTATCCAATCCACCCTCCTCCTTGACCTATCACCTTCATCCCCTCCCCCACTCATCTATTGTACTCTATGCTACTTTCTCCCCACCTCCACCCTCCTCTCATTTATCTCTCTACCTTTATTCCTGATGAAGGGCTTTTGCCCGAAAAGTCAATTTTACTGCTCCTCAGATGCTGCCTGAACTGCTGTGCTCTTCCAGCACCACTAATCCAGAGCTTGGGATAGAGCCAAAAAAAAGACAAATAACAAACAAAAAACTGGAGACAGTGAGACAGGCACATGCTGGACTGGTAGATAGGAATATATTTGTTGATATGAAGTCAGGAGGCTGTGATTCTCTATCGAGAGAGTTTGGGCCCAGATTGCTGATTATCAGGAGCAGCAGGCATCAAGTAGAACAGCCTCAAGCCAGGAAAATTCAACATCAGACATAAACTGAACACTGAGTCTTAGAAAACAAGTATTATACCAGTCCCAAGACCAAAGGGAATTAACATTCTCTGAGGTGTTTGAGATAATCCTCAGCATTGATGGGAAAATGTTTTTGTTCCTGTTATATTTTTAAATGAAAGCAACAAGGCATTAGGTGGGGAGCTTGGAGCCTGGGGTGGGGTGGGAGGGTGGGGCTGTTGTGAGAAGAGAGGTTTTAATCAGGCTGGAAGGGGTAGGAATCCTGCACTCTCCCCATGTCAGACTGATTAAATATAGGGTAGAAAGGATGGATAGGCTTTTTTTCTGGAAGTCAATCGAGGCCCTTCCATAGGTTGTTAATCAGTTAATGCCATCTTAATGGCTTTGTATCATTGTGGATATTTGACCAGTGGCAGTAAAGCAAACCCTACACTCTTTCACTGTGAACCTACAGGGTTGTGTGGGAGGTCTCGTTATTGGGACCTCAGTCTCTGATTTGATGACCTGACCTCAGAATGGGAGCAGCCAATGAAAGTCGGGACCAGCCCTGTCTCTGACCTCCAAGGGTCCCAGTCCCCAGTGCCCAACCCCCAGTCCCCAGTCCCCAGTCCCTAGTCCCTAGTCCCTAGTCCCTAGTCCCTAGTCCCTAGTCCCTAGTCCCCAATCCCCAGTCCCTAGTCCCTAGTCCCTAGTAGTCCCCAACCCCCATTCCCCAACCCCCAGTCCCCAGTCCCCAACCCCCAGTCCCCAACCCCCAGTCCCCAATCCCCAATCACAAATCCAGCACCATTCACATTTGGCCTAAGCCCCTCAATGATCCTGAGCCTCTACGAGCTGCATTACCAGCAGCTACCACCACTCCTGATAGTGCTTTTAACAATGGAGGAACATCAGCCTCTGATTGGCCAGCAGCATTTAGGGGATGCCATTTCTATTCTAGGGTCTTTCAAACTGGTAAAGGCCTAAAGTTGGCCACTGAAATGCCTGATGGGCCTTAATGGGGCTTCGCAAACTTAAACTCTGCCCATAGAGACATTGAGTACAGGAGGAAGGAGGCCATTCAGCTTGAGAATAAACTTTCAACAATGTTTGCTTGGCTCCTTATGTAAAGTTAATAAACTATTCAGTGTCAGTTTTTTTTACTGTTCTCCAGCTAATGAAATTGGGTTTTGATTATCTTCTCCTTAGCCAATCAGGTATTTGGGTCTGTCTTCAGTTGGTTTGAGCCAGTTTAGTTTTTGCCCAAAAGTTCTGAGAAAGCATTACAAGACTTAAAACATTAACTCTGCTTCTCTTTCCACGGATGCTGCCTAACCTGCTGAGTTTCCCCAGCATTCTCTATGTTTGTTTCAGATTTCCAACATTCACAGTATTTTGAATTGAAAACATAAAAATGCTGGAGATCACAGCGAGTTGGGCAGCATCCATGGAGAAACAGCAAGCTAACGTTTCGAGTCTAGATGCCTCTTCATCAGAGCTGAAGTAAAGTGTGCAGGGGGCAGAATTTATGCTATAGGTGAAGGGAGGGGTTAGGAGTGCTAGGGAAGAAAGGATGTTGATAGTTTACATTAAGTAATCAGACTGCTGCGTCTAACATTCCTGATGAAGGGCCTATATCCAAAACGTTGACTCTTCTGCTCCTCAGATGCTGCCTGACCTATTGTGCTTTTCCAGCGCCACACTTTTTGACTCTGATCTCCAGCATCTGCATTTCTCACTTTCTCCCAGAACAATGGCTTGGCTAACCGCCAGACTAGAAAGAATAGACAATCCCACTGGAAGGAGGTGGAGGGGGGGGGGGGGGGGGGGGGCGGGGAGGTGATAGAGAATGTAAAAAGCAAAGCTAAAAGAAAGGGAAGGAATGGCTTTACAACTCGAAGGTGTTGAACTCAGTATTGAGCCCAGAAGATTGTAAATTGTCTTGCTTGAAGATGAAATGTTGCTCCTCCAATTTGCACTGTGATTTATTGGAGCATTGCAGCACATCAAGGTCAGACAAGTGGGCATGCAAGCAAAATGTGGTGTTAAAATGACCTGCTTTGGGAAGTTCAGGTCCATGCTTGCTCGTGGACTGGAGGTGTTCTGCAAAGCGTTCACCCAGTCTGTGTTTAAATTTGATTCCCTACAGTATGGAAAGAGGCCCTTCGGCCCAACAAGTCCACACCATCAGTAACCCATCCAGACCCATTCCTTGACATTTACCCCCAATAATCACCTAACACCATGGGCAATTTAGCATGGTCAATTCACCTGACCTGCACATCCTTGGACAGTGGGAGGAAACCCACACTGACGTGGGGAGAATGTGCAAACTGCACACAGATTCGCCCAAGACTGGAATTGAACTCAGGTCCCTGGTGCTGTGAGGTAGCAGTGCTAACCACTGAGTCACCATGCCCAATTAGTTTAGTTTCTCCAATGTAGAGTAGGCCGCAGTGGATGCAGCAAATACAATACACAAGAATGGAGCAGATACACCTGCTTCACCTGGAAAAACTGTTTAGGCCCTTGGGTGGTAAGCAGGGAGGAGGTGAAGGGGCAGGTGTTGCACCTTCTGAGGTCATATGAGAAAGTGCGGTGAGAAGGGGAATGGTGTTTGTGCTTGAGAAATGGACTTGGGTGTCCTGGAGGGAATGATCCTTGTGCAATGCAGACAGAAGGAGCTCTCCTCTCCCAGCCCCCAACCCAGTGGGACTATCTGTTCTTTCCAATCTGGCAGTTAGACCCACCATTGTTCTGCTATTCTCACAATCCGTTCACTTAATCTGAATTAGCAATTTTCTTTCCCCCCAGCACTCCAAACCACCCCCCCCCTCCCACCCCTACTATTGCATAAACGCTGCTGCTCCACACTTCACTTCAGCTCTGATTAAGAGGCATCTCGACTCGAAACATTAGTTTGTTGTCTCTCCATGGATGCCACCTGACCCACTGTGATCACCAACATTTTTTTGTTTTCAGTTCAGATTCCAGTATCTGCAGTAATTTGCTCCTACTATCTGCATTTTGCTTTGTTAGAGGAATACAGTTCACACCAGGAGACATTGAAGACCGAAGAATGTTCATTTTTAACGTATTTCTCTTTTTTTTCCTGTTTTTTTCTCATGTCTATATTATTCACGATGTTACACTAACTTTAAGGAGCATTGCTTGCATTTAAATGGTAAAGAAACAAAAAAAATACAGATTTGAGGAAATTGCAAAGCAGGAAATAAATAGAGAAGGAGAAGCAATTAGTTTGAGATGTTTAATCTTGAACAATGACAACTTTTCCATGCATCTCTCCCATTGTTAATACAATCTTGACAACAGGTTTCTCAGTTACCAAACAGAAATAGGAGAACACGTTTCTGTTGGTATATTGTTAATGAAAATTTGCTCTTTCTATCTAATCCAGCTGATCACATTCAGATCTGATCCCACTGCTTCCTGTTCTCCCCACATTCCTTTATCCTCATCTGTTTCACAAACCGATTCAACTTTCCATAAAGGATAAGGTTGGCCTCAGCCTCTCCTTGCTAAAGCAACTCAAGTTCCAATGATCGTCTCTGTGAAAAAAATTCCTGTCTCCTCAGTCTCTGTGACTATTTTAAATTGATTGACACCTGAAACAGAGGAAGTAGCATTTCCCTTGTCAATCTATCAAAACCTGTCAAAATTTTAAAGGGATTGCCATTGAGCTTTCTCAGCTTGCTGTGTTCCAATGGAAACAGCCCCAGGAACTTGAATCTTTCCTCATTACTCATATTCCTCAACCCTGTTGTCACCTTGGAGCGTCATCTCCTCACTTTGAGCTGTCTACACTGAGAGGTGATATGCTGTCTCTAACGGGGACAAAGATCTCTGATTCACACACAATCAATGTTTTTGTATTAATGCAGAGGAGGACTGCTACAACACCAAGGAGAGCATGAAGAGACTTTCAGAAAGTGAATGGCAGATAGAATCAATTAAAACGAAAGTACGAAGTGGTCCATTGAGTTAAAAAGAATTCCCCTTGAAAAATGAGTCAAAACAGGGAAGAAAGACAAAGGGATCTCAGTGGGCACTGATTTACAACTTGTTAGATGTAGTATCACAAAGTAATAAATTCAGCAGACCTCTGGGATTCGTTCCAAGTGGAATAGATTTGAAAAACAGAAAAGTTATCTTAATCCCATATCAAGCATTAGTGAGACCATGCATGGATGCTGTGAATAGTTATTTTGTAAAAATGGATTCAGAGACATTGAAGAATGCACAAGAAAGTTTTGATTGAATAATACCAGAACTAAGAAGTTATAACTGTCAGGAAAAGTTTAAGGGTGGGGTTTCTCAATAAAAGCAGAGACTGAGTTGTGAAGGACCTTGATCAACACATCTGGAGATGTTACAACTTGCAGCAAGACTAACCTAATGACCATAAATATAAAAGAGTCACTGCATTATAGATGACAGATACTTTTAAACTTTACACAACATAATTTGCATTTAAATGAAAATGTAAAAATGTTTAGATTAAAGGAAAAAAGTACAGAAAATAAATTGAAAAAGCAAAGTGATTGGCTTCTCATGCTTATGTCCTGAACAAACTGTATACGTGGCAATAACAGGTTTATCATGCATGACATTCAACTGTTAATTATAATCTTGACAACAGGTTTATCAGTTATCAAACAGAGCCTGCAGATGAACTGCAGCACCAGATATAATTTTCTGTTGGTCTATTGTTAATGCAGGTTTCTCTAGCTGTTTAATTGAATTCAACTGGTTTTTGAAACCTAAAGTGAGAAAAGCATTTGCTTTTCTGTCAAAAACCAATTGAATTCGATTAAACAGCTACAGCAGTTTGCTTTTATCCTTAAATGCCTCACAATTATCCAACAGCCTTTTTTTCCAATGTGATTGCTCAAAACATACTTTGAAGCTAGGTTTGTTTTATAGTCTTAATATGTATATGTCATAGCATCAAAGAGGTCTACAGCACACAAAAAAAACCCTGTGGCCCATTGTATTCATGCCGGTCAAAACAAACACCTAACTATTCTAATCCAAAAACCTGTCCACCCTCCAGAAGACGCAAGTCAGGAGTGTAATGCAATACCCTTGATAACCCAGGTGAGTGCACCTCCCAACAACACTCAGAAAACTCAGTACTATCCAGGACCATGCACCTCACGTGAAGGAGTCTATAGCAACTCCCTCCATCAGTCACGCTTAGTAGCAGCAGTGTCTACTATCTACAAGATTCATAACATAGATGTGCCAAAGATCCTTAGACAACACCTTCCAAACCCATGACTACTTCCACTTCGAATTATAAGGATGACAGATACATGCCAAGTTCCCTTCCTAGCCACTCACTATTCTAATTTGGAAATTTATCACTGTTGCTGGGTCAAAATCACGGAAGTTCCTTACTCAGGGCACATGGACTGTAGTGGTTCAAGAAGGAAGCTTATCACCACTTTCTCAAGGAGCAGTTAGGAATGGGCAATAATCACTGACAAATCAGTGACATCTATATTCCGTGGACAAATGAAGAAATATTGTTATTTACCCAAAGAGTAAGTGAGAAAGGAAAACAGCATTGTTAACATGTGGCTTCCTGAATGAACTGTCAACTCACAGATGTTGCCTCTTCTGTTGGTGCATCTATAATCCACAGCAACACAACATCTCAACAGATGGCCTGGTATAAATTATATAAATGTAGCTAGCTTAATTAGATATAGCAGAATTTCACTAAGTTTTCCAAATCTCACTGATTCTGTGCAGAAGTCTCTAGATAATGTTGTTTATGTCTAACTGATGTAATTAACCCATCAAAGGCATGCCAACATCAAACCTGGTGCCCAGTATTGAGTGTTTAACATTTCACCTCTGAAAGTATGGAACAGAGCTGCCTCAATCGATGTGAACTGATTTCTTTGGCTGATCCTTTCTAAATTTTATTTTACAGAAATGGAATAGGTTGGTCTGACCATATAGCCTACAAAGAAACAACATTGGCTGCTTGCATTTATATAACCTCTGAGCTAGTTAAACATCCCAAGGTGTCGCAGTCACATAGAGTCATAAAATCATACAATATGGCCTAACTCTTCCATGCAAACCAGGTTCCCTAAACTGAATTAGTCCCACTTGCCTGCATTTGGCCTATATCCCTCTAAACCCTCCCTTTTCATGTACCTGTCCAAATGTCTTTTAAGTGTTGTAATTGTACCTGCCTCTACCATTTCCTCTGGTAGCTTATTCCATACACGCACCACCCTCTGTGTGAAAAGTTGCCCCTCAGGTCCCTTTTTACATCTTTGTCCTCTCACCGTAAACCTATGCCCCCACCCTAGTTTTACATTCCCATACTCTAGAGAAAAGACGTTGGCAATTCACTGTACATGATGGGATTTGCCCCTCATGAGTTTATAAATCTCCACAAGATTACCCCTTCTCTCCAAAGCTCCAGGGACAAACAGCCTATCCAGCCTCTCCTTATGACTCCAACCTTCTAGTATCAGTAACATTTTTGTAAATCTTTTCTGCACCCTTTCCAGTTTAATAACATCCTTTCTACAGGAGGGCAACCAGAACATATAACAATATTAAGGCAGGCTAGAAGAACATTTTCTGGCAGGTGATCAGAAAGTTAAAGTTTCGCTGAGTGTTTTAATGAGGTAGAAAGGCAGGGAGGTTTAAGAAGAGAATTCCAGGACATTCAGGTGTACCCACTAAACGATGGAATGAATCAGAATAGTCAAGAAGCTAGGACTAGAGAGCACCAACAACACATGGGTGGCTCAGTGGTTAGCACTGTTGCCTCACAGTACCAGAGGTCCCAGGTTCGATTCTCATCTCGGGCAACTGTGTGTGTGGAGTTTGCACATTCTCCCCGTGGCTGCGTGGGTTTCCTCTGGGTGCTCTGGTTTCCTCCTACAGTCCAAAGATGTGCAGGTCAGGTGAATTGGCCATGCTAAATTGCCCGTAGTGTTAGGTGCTTTAGTCAGAGGGAAATGGGTCTGGGTGGGTTTCTCTTCGGAGGGTCGGTGTTGGGCCAAAGGGCCTGTTTCCACACTGTAGGGAATATAATCTAATCAAAGCTTGTGAGGTTGAAGGAGATCACATAAATAGGAAGTGATGGAGGAATTTAAAAACAAACGTGAGATCTCTAAAATCATGATGTTGCCCCAATTGTCAGTAAGCACAGGAGAGATGGCCGAGTAGATTTTGTGAGAGCTGAAATATAACTATAGATTTTCACAGTTTACAGATAAGAGAATGTATGGACCCCAGTCAGGAGTATGTTGGATAATTGATTATAGCAGAAACACAAGGTGGGTGAGTGTTTGCGCAGTAAATGAGCTGAGGAAGGGGTGATGGTCTGGAGGTGCAGCCAAGATGATGGTTTCAGTCTGTCTGCTCATTCACTACTGGCTGTCAGACAAGCAGGAGGGTAATTTAGCAGGAGAGATGATGGTAAGCTAGAGTATCAGCATACCTTGTGGAAACTTAATGCTGTGTTTTTGAATGACCTGCAAAGGGCAGCATGAAGGTGGCAACTGTCAAGAGACTATAATTAGAGTACTTCAGGAAACCAGAGAGAACAGTGCAGGAGTAGGGAAAGATATAGAATCTGTGGCTGTGAGTAAGTGGTTAAGAATGGCACCAGGCAGCAGGTTCAGTCCCACCCAGCTGAGTGGCCATGGAGAGACAAATGCTGGACTACAATTTCATGATCAATTGTATCAAAGGGTATGAAGGATAGATTATCATGGTCACAATCTCAAGTTTAATTTGGACTGTTTGAGTTCTGAGGCAAGGTAATAAGCTAGTGGTCACAGCGTTGCACCTGTAATCCAGAAGGCCATGCTAAAGCTCTGAGAGGTTCAAATCCAATCAGAGCTTCAAATTAATAAAGAGCTGAGATTAAAACCGGATGCTAGATTTTCATCTCAAGGAAAGTAGGAAGAGAATTCTTTGTTGTGTGGGCGATGGGTTCTGGTGCTTATTGAAGTCTAACCTGGAAAGCAAAAGAAAACCTTGGAAGGATCACGTGACATTGACCCATGTAAGGGAAACAGCAACAACACACCCCACCTTGGCCATCCTGCTAGGTTAGCCGAACTAACATCAGGGGGCTTGTGGTGGTTGGATCCTTCACAGATTGGAATCCAGTAAAAACTATGATCCAGTGCATGGAGGTCAATCATAGGCTGTGACCCAGTGAAGACTGTGATAATGCTCTAATCTGTAACTCGGATCCAGTGCAGACCATGGTCCATCTTATACTATGTTCCATTTCAGTCTGTGATCTATTACAGACTTTGATCTGCTTCATACTGTGATCCATTTCAAACTGATCCACTGCAGACTGTGATCCACCTGACTGCGATCCATTGCAGACTGAGATTTAGTGCAGACTGCACTGTAGACTGGTCCACAGGAATGTGACCTAGTGCAGTCCATGATCCGTCTCAGAGTGTGATCCACCTCAGGCTGGAGTCTAACTGCAGAGTGTGATCCACCTCAGGCTCTGTCTTACTGCAATCTGCGATTCATCTCAGACTGTGATCTAGTGCAGTCTTATGTCGACTATGATTCACGTCAGACTGTGATCTAGTGCCATCTATGATCCATAGTCTGGAACCCATGACAGCTGATAACGGAGAAGCCTTGCTGGAGGATTGAACTATTGTGTGCACTTGGAGTGTCAAGTGGGCTTTCATTGACAACAGACTGACCATTCTGCAAGAGGGAAAATTTCCCCTCAGATTCTGCTTCTGCTGCTTTTTTCATAGATGACTTGGATGAGGAAGTGGAAGGGTGGGTTAATAAGTTTGCTGGTGACACGAAGATTGGTGCAATAGGACATTGAGAAGTGGCATATGGAATTTGACCTGGAAAAGTGTGAAGTGATTAATTTTGCAAGGTGGAATTTGAATGTAGATTACAGAGTTAAAGGTAGGATTCTTGGTAATGTGGAGGAACAGATGGATTTTGGGGTCCACATCCATAGATCCCTCAAAGTTGCCACCCATGTTGATAGGGTTGTTAAGAAGGCGTATGGGGTAGTGGTGTCCTTGACAAGTACATACCTGTCAGGCAAGGAGGAAGTGGTTGAGCAAGGGAGCTGTGGTTTACTGAAGAGTTGAATCACTTGACAAAAGATAGAAGGAGGTTTATGTTAGGATGAGTCATGAAAGCTCAGTTAGGGCGCTTGAGAGTTACAAGTTAGCCAGGAAGGACCAAAGGACAGAGCTAAGAAGAGTCAGGAGGGGACATTAGAAGTCTTTAGCAGGTAGGATCAAGGAAAACTCTAAAGTTTTCTACAGGTATGTCGGGAATAAAAGAATGACTAGGGTGAGATTGTGGCCAGTCAAGGACAGTAGTGGGAAATTGTGCATGGAGTCTGAAGAGACAGGAGAGGTGCTACATGAATATTTTTTGTCAGTATTCACACAGGAAAAAGACAGTGTTGTCAAGGAGAATACAGAGACACAGGCTATTAGACGAGATGGGATTGAGGTTCATAAGGAGGAGATGTTAGCAATTCTGGAAAGTGTGGAAATAGATAAGTCCCTGGGGTCGGATGGGATTTATCCTAGGATTCCTGGGAAGCCAGGGAGGAGATTGCAGAGCATTTGGCTTTGATCTTTATGTCATCATTGTCTACAGGAATAGTGCCAGAAGACTAGAGGATAGCAAATGTTGTCCCCTTGTTCAAGAAGGGGAGTAGAGACAACCCTGGGAATTATAGACCAGTGAGCCTTACTTCAGTTGTGGGCAAAGTTTTGGAAAGGATTATAGGAAATTGGATTGATAATCATCTATAAAGAAATAATTTGATTAGGGATCATCAACATAGTTTTGTGAAGGGTAGGTTGTACCTCACTAACCTTATTGAGTTCTTTGAGAAGGTGACGAAACAGATGGATGATGGTAAAGCAGTTGATATGGTGTATATTGATTTCAGCAAAGCATTTGATAGGGTTGCCCATGGTAGACTATTGCAGAAAACACGGAGGCATGGGATTGAGGGTGATTTAGCGGTTTGGATCAGAATTTGGCTAGCTGAAATAAGACAGAGGGTGGAGGTTGATGGGAAATGTTTATCTTGGAGTTCAGTTACTAATGGTGTACCACATGGGTCTGTATTGGGTCCACTGCTGTTTGTCATTTTTATAAATGACTTGGATGAGGGCCTAGAAGGATGGATTAGTAAATTTGCGGATGACACTAAGTTTGGTGAAGTTGTGGATAGTGCTGATGGATGATGTAGGTTACAGAGAGACATAGATAAGCTGCAGAGCTGGGCTGAGAGGCGCAAATGGAGTTTAATGTGGGAAAGTATGAGATGATTCACTTTGGAAGGAGTAACAGGGATAAAGAGTACTGGGTGAATGGTAAATTCTTGGTAGTGTGGATGAGCAGAGAGATGTCGGTGTCTATATCCATAGATCCATGAAAGTTGCCACCCAGGGTTATAGGGTTGTTAAGAGGTAATACGGTGTGTTAGTTTTTATTGGTAGAGAGATTGAGTTTTGGAGTTACAAGGTCATGTTGCAGCTGTACAAAACACTGGTACAGCTGCACTTGGAGTATTGCATACAGTTCTGGTAGCGGTATTATAGGAAGGATGTAGAAGCATTAGAAAGAGTGAAGAGGAAATCTACCAAGATGTTGCTTAGTATTGAGGGAAAGTCTTTTGAGGAAAAGCTGAGGGATTTGAGGCTGTTTTTCTTTAAGTGAGAAGAAGGTTAAGGGGTGACTTATTAAAGGCATGCAAGATGGTCAAAGGATTAGATAGGGTGGTGGTGGCTAGCACGAGGGGACATTGCTTTAAAATGAGAGGTGAAAGATATAGGACAGATGTCAGAGTTAGGTTCTTTACTTAGAGCGTAGTAAGAGCATGGAATTCCCTGCCAGCAACAGTAGTGGACTTGCCAACATTAAGGGCATTTAAATGGTATTGGCTAAACACATGGATGATAATGGAATAGTGTAGGTAAGGTGGGCTTGAGATTGGTTTCTCAGGTTGGCACAACATCGAGGGCTAAAGGGTTTGTAATGTTCTATGTTCTTGCATTAGCAGGGGAATTGAGTTTAAGAGCCGCGAGGTTATGCTGCATCACTGTAGAGCTCTGGTTAGACCATACTTGGAATATTGTGTTCAGTTCTGGTCGCCTCATTGTAGGAAGGATGTGGAAGCTTTAGAGAGGGTGCAGAGGAGATTTACCAGGATGCTGGCTGGACTGGAGGGCATGTCTTATGAAGAAAGGTTGAGAGAGCTAGGGCTTTTCTCATTGGAGCAAAGAAGGATGAGAGGTGACTCGATAGAGGTGTACAAGATGATGAGAGGCTTAGATAGAGTGAATAGCCAGAGACTTTTCCCCAAAAATGGCTATCATGAGGGGGCATAATTTTCAGGTGATTGGAGGAAGGTTTAGGGGAGATGTCAGAGGAAGGTCCTTTACATAGAGAGTGGTGGGTGTATGGAATGCACTGCCAGCAGTGGTAGTAGGTTCATTAGAAACATTTAAGCAACTTTTGGACAGGCACATGGATGATAGTAAAATGAAGTGTATGTCGGTTAGTTTGATCTTAGAGTAGGATAAAAGGTCGGCACAACATCGAGGGCTGAAGGGCCTGTACTGAGCTGTAACGTTCTGTGTTCTATGTATTCAATTCCTGCCTTAGGACTAACACTCATACTGAATGAATCTATTCCACTGTTGTCAATCTGGACTGAACCTCAGGCTGTCTCAGTCTGTGTATCGCTTTCTGTGAGCAGTCAACGTTGGCAGCATCTATCTTATGCTTTCTTGACTTCTTGTTTCAAAGATGAATGAAAGAATTGAATTGATGCTCATTCAGCCCAAGACTGTTTCCTTACCTGTTCTTGAACCCTCCCAGAATCAGCAAATAGACATAGCTCCACTTCAAATTCCATTAACTTTTCCTCTGCAAATGTGATACAGCCAACAATTAGACTTACAACTGAGAGTGATGACAGCAGGCAGCTCTGTTTATTGCTGCTATTCCAATCACCTTGACACTGATGATGGTAGAGTGTAGCT
Source organism: Chiloscyllium plagiosum (assembly GCF_004010195.1). Taxonomy (NCBI): domain Eukaryota; kingdom Metazoa; phylum Chordata; class Chondrichthyes; order Orectolobiformes; family Hemiscylliidae; genus Chiloscyllium; species Chiloscyllium plagiosum. The sequence goes on along the minus strand of NC_057732.1, from coordinate 1,220,113 downwards.
GAGTATTTTGCATGTACATTGTGACTTTGGTTCTGTATTTGGGTGTGTGAAGAAGAATTGTTCATGCACAGAAAGTCGAGCTACATGTTGATACTGTGACTTTATTCAAGAAACACACTTACAGCCAAAGTCTGAATTGCAGTGTAATGCATATCAGAGTATCTTTATGAATTGACCAAGTAATTACATTCAATTCATAAAAAGTAGCATGCTGCCACATAACAACAAACAAATTCAGGAAGTAACAGAAAAGAGGTGGATGGGATATTACAAGAAATAAAATTGAATTCAAACGTGCTTTTGAAAATGTATTCATGGGATGTAGCCATTGCTGACTGGGTCAGAATTTATTGCCCAGCCCTAGTTGCCTGTGCGAAAGTGGTGATGTGGTGCCTTAGAGTCGTACATTTCACAGCATGGAAAGTGACCTTTTCACTCATTATGGTTTTGCTGTCATCAAGGAGAAAGTGAGGACTGCAGATGCTGGAGATCAGAGCTGAAAATGTGTTGCTGGAAAAGCGCAGCAGGTCAGGCAGCATCCAAGGAACAGGAGAATCGATGTTTCGGGCATTAGCCTGAAGAAGGGCTTATGCCCGAAACGTCGATTCTCCTGCTCCTTGGATGCTGCCTGACCTGCTGCGCTTTTCCAGCAACACATTTTCAGCTTTGCTGGTCATCAAGCAACTATCTCTTCTCATCTCATTTTCCAACGTTTGGCATGTTGCCTTGTCTTCTTTGACACTTCAGTTATTGTCTAAATAAATCTTTAATTTTATGAGGGTCTCCTCTTCTACGATCCTTTCAGGCAGTGAATTCTAGGCACCAATGTCCCAACTCTTTGTGCAAAATATTTTTCCTTATATCTGTCTAAACCTCCTACTCCTTACCTTAAATCTATCATTCCCTTACCCCCGCCTGGATATTGACCCCTCTACTAAGGGGAAACATTTCATCCTGTCTATGCCTTTTATAACTCGGTATACCTCAATCAGGTGTCCTGCTCAGCCTTCTCTCCTCAAAGGAAAACAACTCCAGCCTATCTACCCTCTTTATGTCTATATCACGCCAAACCATGCATATCCTGGGAATCTCCTCTTCTCCCTCTCTGAAATCACTGCAGTCCATAAGCTGTAGGTTGACCCACGCTGCTTTTAATTCCAGGATTTTCTCACAATGGAAGGAACAGCAATGTGTTCCAAGTCAGGATGGTGAGTAGCTTGGAGGGGACTTACAGGTGATGGTGGTGTTCCTCTATATCTGTTGCCTTTGTCCTTCTAGATGGAACTGGTGGTGGGTTTGGAAGATGCTGTCTGAGAATCTTTGGTGAATTTCTGCAGCACATCTTGTAGATGGTACACACTGCTGCTACTGGGCATTAGTGATGGAGGGAGTGGATGTTTGTGGATGTGGTGCCAATTAAACACGTTGCTTTGTCTCAAATAGTATCAAACTTCTTGAATGCTGGAACTACACTGATACAGGCAAGTAGGGAATATTCAATCGCACTTCTTACAGGCTTTGAGGAGTCAGGAAATGAATTACTCATTGCAGGATTTCTAGATCTGACCTACTCTTGAAGACATTTTATTTATGTTGTTCAGTTTCTCATCAATGGTAAGCCCCAGGATGTTGATTGTGGGGACTCAGTGGTGGTAACACCATTGAATTTCAAAGGAGCAATAGTTAGTTTGTCTCTTATTGGAGATGGTCATTGCTTGGCATTTGTGTGGCGCAAAGTTTACTTGCCACTTGTCGGTCCAAACCTGATTTTGCTGCACTCAGACACACACTGCTTCAATATCTGAGTGGTGCTGAACATTGTGTATTGCAGCTCTCTGCAGTCTTTCTCTGTTTATGGATTGCAATTGACTGCAGCGGTTCAAGGACAATATGCAATGGGCTAGAAGTGCAGGGCCATCCAGCGAGTCCAACTCCTGCTGAGTAAATAAAGAAAAAAGTACTTTTATACAGCATCCTTCCCAGCCACTGAAAGCCTTCACAGCAAATGGAGACTTTTCAAAGTGTAGTCTCCATTGTCATGCAGGAAACATGGCAGCCAGTTTGTGCACAGCAAGATCCCACAAGCAGCACCACGCCAATGGCCAGCTGATCTCTTTTTCTTTCCTTTTGTTGCAAACAGAAAATCTGGAATTACTCAGCAGGTCTGCCAGTATCTGTTGGGAGAGAAACACAATTAACTGGTTTCTAGTTAATAACTGCTCTTGTGCTTTGTGATACTGAGTGAGGGATCAATATTGGCTAGGAGACACCCTTCACCACCCTGCCCCAACACTGTTCAAGATATTATCACAGGACTTTTCGCATTCATTGAGAGAGTAGGCAGGGTGCTTAGCTGAATACCTCATCAGCATGACAGTCCCTGGGGCAGTGTAGCACTCCTTCAGCATTGCTCGGGAGTGTCAGCCTTGTTTGCTGAGATTAAGTCTCTGGAATGGGACTGTGAATGTTAGCTTTCTGGCTCAGAGACCAAAGTGTGACTGACTGAGCTCCAGCTGACAGAATCATGATGCTTATCTCCCAGCTGAATGACTGAAAGAATCACCCGTGGGCCCACTGTGGATTAAAGCCACCTCTGAAACAAGTCTTGGAAACTCAAGATTTTAAAAATGTTAGAATCTTTCAGAATACAGAATTGTAGATTTGGTTTAGTTTCTTTTAGAATGAAACGTGGACATACAAAGAACATTTAAGCAGTGCGGGTGAAATAACTCCACGGATGTCAGTATCCTGTCACGAAGACACATTTTGTTTTCACATGGAGAGCCCTTGAAACTGGTCCAGCTTCCTCAGAGCCAGTTCTCTGAGTGAAAGGAAACCCTGACACTCCTGTTTAAACCTGTCAGCCAGGGCTCCCTGATTGGACCAGATTAACAGCCCCAATCATTGGACTCATATTCTATGAGGTCCACCTAGCTGACCTCATTACAATCACAGCAGTGAACTACCATTTTGGTGATAGTGATGAGAGGAATCTATTCCTTGGTGCTTCACGGAGCTGTTGACAGGGAAGGGATTGCAATGGTCAAGAGAGGGTGGGGATGGATGTAATGAAGGAGATTGATGGGATGATAAATATTATCCTCAGAATCTCTGCCAGCTTCACAAACTTTACAGTCAGGAATGTGAAGGACAAAGGAACACCACCAGTTGCAAGTTTCCCTCCAAGCCATTCACCATCCTAACTTGGAATTTGATATTGATGTACAGAGGGATCTTGGAGTGCAAGTCCATAGCTCCCTCCAAGTTGCAGCATAAAGGTGGTAAGGTGGCATGTTTGCCTTCATTAGTTAGAGCATTGAGTATAAAAGTTGGCAACTCATGTTGGATCTGTCTACGACTTTTGTGAGACCATATTTGGAGTATTGTCTGTAGTTATGGTCACCATATTAAAAGAAAGTTGTGTATGCTTTGTTGTAAGGAGAGGTTGGACAAACTTGCATTGTTTTTGCTGGACCATTGGATGCTGAATGGCGACCTGATCAAAGTATATAAAATTATGAGAGATATGGACAAGATGGATAGTTGGAGTCTTTATCCCAGGGTGGAAATGTCAATGGCTGTGGAAGCATAGGTTTAAGGAAAGGGGGGGAAATGTTTAAAGCAGATGTGCAGAGAAAGCTTTTTTAAACACGGAGGGTGGTAGGTGCTTGGAACATGCTGCCAGGGAGGTGGTAGAATCAGATACCTTGGCAATGTTTAAGAGGCTTTTCGACAGATACATGAATGGGCAGGGAATAGAGGGACACAGACCATGTGCGGGGAGATGGAGTTAGTTTGGAATAATATCACGGTTGGCACAGGCATGGTGTACCATTTTACATTCTAATATAGCATCGTCTCGTCCGTGTTGCTGGGTCAAAATCCTCCAAGTCTCTTCCTAACAGTATTGTGGATCTATCTACATCAGATCAGGTTCAGTGCAGACAAGTGTGAGGTGATGCACTTTTCATAGAACCTCTACTGTATGGAAACAGACCATTAAGCCCAACAAGTCCACAACGGGCGGCACGGTGGCACAGTGGTCAGCACTGCTGCCTCACAGCGCCAGAGACCCGGGTTCAATTCCCGCCTCAGGCGACTGACTGTGTGGAGTTTGCACATTCTCCCCGTGTCTGCGTGGGTTTCCTCCGGGTGCTCCGGTTTCCTCCCACAGTCCAAAGATGTGCAGGTCAGGTAAATTGGCCATGCTAAATTGCCCGTAGTGTTAGGTAAGTGGTAAATGCAGGGGTATGGGTGGGTTGCGCTTCAGCAGGGCGGTGTGGACTTGTTGGGCCGAAGGGCCTGTTTCCACACTGTAAGTAATCTAATCTAATCTAAACGGCCCTCTGAAGAGTATCCCATTCAGGCTCATTCCCCTACCCTATTACTCTACATTTCCCCAGACGAATGCGCCTAACCTGCACATCTTTGGACTGTGGGAGGGAACCAGAGCACCTGGAGGAAACCCCACAGACATGGGGAGAATGTGCAAGCTCCACACAGATAGCTGCCTGAGGCTGGAATTGAATGCGGGTCCCAGGTGTTGTGAGTCACTTTTGTTAGAACATTGAAAGATAATTCAATATAAGGGGTACAATTCTAAAATGGGTGCAAGAGCAGAGGACCTGGGGGCACATGTGCACAGAGCATTGAAGGTGGCAGGACAAGTGGAGAGAGCTATTAATAAAGCATACCGTGGTCTCAGTTTAATTAATCAAGGCATAGAGTACAAGAGCAAGCTGGTGATGGTGAACTTGTATAAGACCTCAGCTGGAATATTGTGCCATTTTACAGGAAAGATGTGAACACATAGGAGAGAAAGTGCAGAAATGGTTTAAAAGAATGGTTTCAGGAATGAGAAACTTCAGTGATGAGGATAGATTGAAGAAATTGGGATAGTTTTCAGTGGAGACAAGAAGACTGAGAAATGTTTTGATGAGGGTTTTCAAAATCATGAGTGGATTGGACAGAGTAGATAAGGAGAAGCTGTTCCTGGTCATGTAATGAACAAGAATGAGTGAGCATGGGTTTAAAGTGATGTTCAAAAGAAAAAAGGATGATTTTAGAAAAAGACCTTTTCTCACTTCAAGTAGTGAGGATTTTGGACTACAGTGCCTGGGAATGGTGTGAAGGCAGGTTCAATTGAAACATACAAGAAGGGCATTGGATGGTTATTTGGGCTGAAATGGTGTACAGGGTTATGGGGGAAAGGCAGAAGATTGGCATTGGGTGCAGGCATGATAGGTTGAATGGTCTCCTGCCCACAACAATTCTGTGATTCTGTGAAAGGGGCAGCGGTTTAGGAGGGCAACTCACCTTCATCTTCTCAAGGGACATTTCGAGATGGGCAAGCATCCCTTGAGGAAATACAGAGTCTGTTCCACACATGAATTGTAACAGAATATTTCATTGCACCATGTTGTGTGACTCCATGAAATATCTAAGGTACAATTTAATTTTCAGCAACGATAGAAAATCAAATTAGCATCGGGGTTAAAGTTTCAGTTCACTGAATCCCTCAGCTCAATGATGCAATGCAATGATGTAATCAACGTTCCTGAAGTTTGTGTTTCTAGTCTGACAGCAATGCTCACTTCAAGAGATACTGTGACCCTAGGGGGTGTGGAGGAGATGTGGTGTTGGAATAGTCTCTGAAATAGCTAGGCTGGAGCTCCGATTGCTCAGATTTAGCTGGGTTGTACAGAGCTCTCCCAACACTGAGCAGGAGCAATTCTTCAGCCAATCTGAAAAGAGAGAGAAAAAAATGAAATCGCTATGGTAACTGGCAGGAGGTTTAGCACAGCTTCCTTTCAAAAAGAACCGTCAGAGCTTGTGACAGTGGGGAGAGGAGCGTTGATTTTGAAAACCTCTAGCAGATCAGGCTGAGTGCAAGCCCCTGATAAAGAGTGATGAGACTGAGGTGGTTTGGTTCTCTAGGGGCACAGCCCCACGGGGCTGGAGGGAAGATATGAAGGGGAGTTAACAAGGCTTGTGATTTTCAAATGATCTTTCCTTTGCAGGTTTAGTCCTCAAAGGCAGCTTCAGTGCGAATGGACTCTCAGAGATCACAATGAGGCTTGCTCGGACGTGGCAACTCAAGGCACTGAATTTTACACCGAAAGCCCAGCCTTCAAGATGTGGGTCCTGGGCCGGGAGCTCCAGGTTCTGGACAGTCTCCCCCCCATCCACAGCCACTTCAAACTGGGAATTTCCTGCTCTCCCGAGAGGGCAAGGTGGAGCCAGCCCCCACAGGGGGCAGGGGGACGCTCGGAGACCAGGATTGTGGGGGAAGAGGTGGCAAGTGAGGAGAGGTCCCAGGAAGACTGGGGAGCTGCAACAGAACCCCAGAAGCAAGAGGCTGGACCTGCGGAATTTTGTCTCCCTGCAGAATGTGGTGAGTTAATTCCCATGTTGCTGTTCCTGTGCACTTTGGAAATTGATTTGCACTTGTCCAAAACAAAAAGTCATGGTGCTTTTAAAGTTTAATGTTTGGGGATAGTAAGGATGTGTTTCAAACACTCATGAGAGAAGAAAGATTTCATCTCATCTCTGCTTTGTCAGCTGTCCGAAATCATTCCTGAATAAAATGAGCTGCAGCAAGAAGGCAGGGTGTTTAATCTGTGCAGCTACAGTTCAAAAGTAAAGCAACCAATTCTTATCCAGTATTGAGTGACAGCCTGTACATTCCAAATTGCCTGTGTGCTGTAAGCTTAAACTCTGCTTCCAGTTTTGCTTGTCCTGTCCCTCCTTTTAGTCCCCCTGCTCACCCCTATATAGTCTTTCCAATCTCAGATGCAGAAGGCCATTCAGTATTAATGTGCATCAAGGTGTGAACAAACTCCAGAAAAACCCATGAAGACAGCAGTTTCTCATTGAAATAAAGAGGGTGGGAAATAACCTGGCAGCCTATATTGTTCATTTTCACTCACTATTCACATGGAAAATGACTCGGTGATAATCAAATAGAAATGGAAACCCCATCAGAATCTGCACTGTTGAGGGAGATGGAATCAGGAATGTGTCACTGATTCTCAGATTGAGCAGCTCTGGTTTAGTCCAGTATGGTGAAGAATTAACTGTTGAATCTACACTCAGTATGATGGCTGCTGCTTGACCTGACATTAAGTTGATGGACTCACATGTCAATCAGTCACGATCTCTCCTAACCTGCTGCCTTTATTTTGTCCAATACATTCAGATGAAGATTATACCCTCCATGATGAAGCAACAAGGGCAGCTCTGGGCATCTTTTTTATCTCAGCCAAACATTCGACACATGGCTTATCAAGACCAGCTACTCCCAGAGAAGATCAGTTAGTGAGGTACACATTCTGCACTTGTGTTTGTGTGTGTGTTTGTTAATGTGTGTAACTCCACATTTGTGATAGTGTGTGTATATGTGAGTGTGAGTTACTGCATATATGTGGTAGTGTATTGGAGCGTGCATGTTTTGGCATTTGTAATTAACAAACGAGTTGAAGATTATCGGGAGTAACTGGGAATGTGGAGTGAAGGCTGCAGTCAGATCAGCTGTGATCTTGTTGAATGATGGAGACTTGAGGGGCCGAGTGGCCTATTCCTGCTCCTACTTCATGTATTTTGTATAATTGTGCTGGTGTGTGTTATTGTGCCTGTGTTGTAGCATTGTGTGTGTTATAGAGTGTGTTAGTGTGTGTGTTACCATGTGTGTTACTGTATCTGTGTTATCGTGAGTGTGTTAGTATGACTGTGCTGTAGCTTGTGTGTCTTATAGAATATGTATTCATGTTTGCATTGTGCTGCATATTAGTGTGTCAATGTTATAGCACACTCGTGTCAGAGATTGTGTGTTTATAGTGTGTGTTAGTGTTTGTGTAGTGCTGTGTGTTAGTTTATCTGTGTTTACAGTGTGTCTTAGTGTGCCTGTGTTAGTGTGCCTGTGTGTTAGTGTGCCTGTGTGTGTTAGTGTGCCTGTGTGTTAGTGTGTCCATGTTAGCACGTGTGTCACTGTGTCTGTGTTAGTGTGCCTGTCTGTGTTAGTGTGCCTGCGTTGGCACATGTGTTACTGAGTCTCTGTTAGTGTACCTGTGTGTGTTAGTGTATCCGAGTTAGCACGTGTGTTACTGTGCCTGTATTAGTGTGCCTGTGTGTGTTAATGTATCCGAGTTAGCACGTGTGTTACTGTGTCTGTATTCGTGTGCCTGTGTGTGTTAGTGTGTCCGTGTTAGTATGTGTGTCACTGTGTCTCTGTTAGTGTGCCTGTGTGTGTTAGTGTGTCCGTGTTAGCACATGTGTCACTGTGTCTGTATTAGTATGCCTGTGTGTGTTAGTGTGTCCATGTTAGCACATGTTACTGTGTCTGTATTAGTGTGCCTGTGTGTGTTAGTGTGTCCGTGTTAGCACGTGTGTCACTGTGTCTGTATTAGTGTACCTGTGTGTGTTAGTGTGTTCGTGTTAGCACGTGTGTTACTGTATCTGTATTAGTGTGCCTGTGTGTGTTAGTGTGTCCGTGTTAGCACGTGTGTTACTGTGTCTGTGTTAGTGTGCCTGTGTGTCAGTGTGTCGGTGTTACACGTGTGTCACTGTGTCTGTATTAGTTTGCCTGTGTGTGTTGGTGTGTCCATGTTAGCATGTGTGTCACTGTGTCTGTGTTAGTATACCTGTGTGTGTTAGTGTGTCCGTGTTAGCACGTGTGTTACTGTGTCTGTATTAGTGTACCTGTGTTTGTTAATGTGTCCGTGTTAGCACGTGTGATACTGTGTTTGTATTAGTGTACCTGTGTTTGTTAGTGTGTCCGTGTTAGCACGTGTGTCACTGTGTCTGTGTTAGTGTACCTGTGTTTGTTAGTGTCCGTGTTAGCACGTGTCACTGTGTCTGTATTAGTGTGCTTGTGTTTGTTAGTGTGTACGTGTTAGCACATGTATCTCTGTGTCTGCGTTAGCGTGCCTGTATGCATTCCAGTGTTACAGTATGCATGTATTACAGTTCTAGTGCATGCATCTTAGCATGTGTGCATAGTAATCATGTTAGTGTATGCATGTTAACGTGTACGTATTAGTGTGTTATCACAGGACTAGCCTCCATTCTGAGAGCCTTGTACTTTATAAAGAAACTTGCCTTTCATTTTAATTGCTCGTCAAATGGAATTAAACACAGCATGCTTTCTCTTGCCTTTTGAAGGCTGAAGAATGAAAAGATTCCTCTAGTATCAATTAGATACAGTGTTATTAATGTTCAGAATTTTAAAATATGTAAAAATTATTACTCTCATCAGCCTTGGCTCAGTGGTAGCACTCTGAGCTCTGAGTCAGAAGGTCATAAGTTTGAACATGTAAACCAGGCTGACTGAGCCCTGCATTGGTGAAGGGCTAAAGTTCGGACCAGTTATCAGCACAACTCACTTCTGCTATCACAGGTAAATGTAAAAAACCCCAGGCAACTACTTGAGAGCTTCTCCCAGTGACTTAGTGATATTTAACTCTCAACCAGTATCTGGGAAATACATCATCTGTTTATTAAATCACTTTGCTTTGCGAACATTGACTGATACATTAGCAACGTGACTCTGGTTCAGAAGTATGTCATTGGCTGAGAAGTGTTGTGTTGTGGCCGGGTGAGGGGCATTGCTGAATTTATGAAAAGCTGGGATAAAAGTGCCAGCAAGGATGCTGTATGTGCAGTGGATGATTTGGAATGTTTCATTTTCTGTATGCTGTGGTCTTTTTCACTGCCCGTTTCTGCATGTATATCAGCAATAGCTCCAAATGCCACTCCAGAGCTTTAACCTCGGCAAAAACACTGAGGAGGGAGGGAAGGAGGAAAAGCATCCTACCCAGACCTACCCCCTAACCTGTAACTTGCATTTGCCGTGGCCAATCCACCTAGCATGCACATCCCTGGAGACTATGGGCATGTTAGCATGATCAATCCACCTAACCTGCACATCTTTGGACAGTGGGAGAAAACCAGAGCACACGGAGGAACCCCATGATGAGAATGTCCAAACTCCACAGAGACAGTCTCCTGAGGCGGGAATTGAACCCGGGTCCCTGGTGCTGTGAGGCAATAGTGCCAACCATGGTGCTTTCCCTAGATGCAGAGCTTGAAATGAAAGGGATGAAAAGACCTCAGAATCAAACCAAGGGCAGCAACAGACTCAGGAAAAAAAGCAACAGAAAACACTGGAAATAACCAGTGGGGCATTGCACTATCTGTGGACAGAGAGAAACAGAAAGTGGGGAACGTGGAAAGGGATCAAAGAGCAGGCGGGGTTTGTAATGGGGTGAAGGGCATGATGAAGTCAATGATAGCGCAGGATAAAGACAGTGGGAATGGGGAGCAAAAGAGACATAACAGGAGTCTAAGGGAGGTGTGAATGGCAAGGTTCACTTCTGCCTTCCACATCAAGGGATGGTCAGGCAGGTTCAAGGGAGGCTGAAGAGCGAGTCACCCTGGGCATCATGATACAGGAGAGAGATGAGTGAGAACCAAACTGAAAATTGGGAGGAGTTGGGAGTAGGTGTTTCAGGAGGAAGAGGAGATGAACATTGTCCTTAGTTTCCAAGCTGCTCCTAGAGCAGTGAATAATCATACAAAGCTTGATGGGAAAGTAAGCTCTGAGGATGACACAGAAGCTGCATAGACAGCTTGAACAGAGATGGGAGCAGCTGGAGTATAATGTGAGGAGTTGACAAATTAATGTGAGGAGGTGACAAATTTTGGTAGGAAAAATCCAAAAAGGAAGAATATTTTTAAATGGTAATCAAATGGGATTTTGATGTCCTGGGATGAAAAACATAAAGTTATCATACAGGAGAACAATTACAAGGGCAAATAGCATGTTGGCCTTTATTGCAAGGAGATTGGAGTACAGATTAGAGAAGCCTTACCACAATTATATAGGGAGATTGATGTGACCATACTTGTAGCAACATGTCTCCATATTTGCAAAAAGATGGGATGTCAATGAAGACTCATTGAGAGATTGATATTCTCTGAGTTTTGAAGAAACAGAGGTGATACAAAACCTATCAGAGTATGAGAGGCTTTGGATAAGCAGACATGGAGAGGTTGTTTCCAAGGCTGGAGTGGTTCGAACATGGTGAGTGAGGGTGAGAGTGCTATCTCAGGATAAGGGATCGACTATTTTGGATTGTAATTCAAGAAATGTTTTCACTCAGAGGGGTTATGAGCCATAGAGTCATAGAGTCTTGGAGATGTCCAGCACGGAAACAGACCCTTCGGTCCAACCCGTGCATGCCGACCAGATATCCCAAACTAATCTAGTCCCACCAGCACCTGGCCCATATCCCTCCAAACCCTTCCTATTCGTATACCCATCCAAATGCCTTTTAAATGTTGCAACCACTTCCTCTGGCAGCTCATTCCATACACATACCACCCTCTGCGTGAAAAAGGTTGCCCCTTGGGTCTCTTTTATATCTTTCCTCTCTCACCCTAAACCTTTAGTTCTGGACTCCCCCAACCCAGGGAAAAGACCTTGTCTATTTATCCTATCCATGCCCCTCATGATTTTATAAACCTCTATCAGGTCACCCCCTCAGCTTCCGACGATCCAGGGAAAACAGCTCCAGCCTATTCAACCTCTCCCTATAACTTAAATCCTCCAACCCTGGCAACATCCTTGAAAATCTTTTCTGAACCCTTTCAAGTTTCACAGCATCTTTCCAACAGGAAGGAGACCAGCATTGCACACAATTTTCAACAGCGGCCTAACCAATGTCTTGTACAGCCACAACATGGCCTCCCAACTCCTGTACTCAATACTCTGACCAATATAGGAAAGCATACCAAACGCCTTCTTCACTATCCTATCTACCTGCGACTCCACTTTCAAAGAGCTATGTACCTGCACACGAAGAGCTCTTTGTTCAGCAACACTCCCTAGGACCTTACCATTAAGTGTATAAGTCCTGCTAAGATTTGCTTTTCGGCACGGTGGCACAGTGATTAGCACTGCTGCCTCACAGCACCAGAGACCCGGGTTCAATTCCCGCCTCAGGTGACTGACTGTGTGGAGTTTGCACATTCTCCCCGTGTCTGTGTGGGTTTCCTCCAGCTGCTCCGGTTTCCTCCCACAGTCCAAAAATGTGCAGGTTAGGTGAATTGGCCATGCTAAATTGCCCGTAGTGTTAGGGCAGGGGTAAATGTAAGGGAATGGGTCTGGGTGGGTTGCGCTTTGGCGGGTCGGTGTGGACTTGTTGGGCCGAAGGGCCTGTTTCCACACTGTAAGTAATCTAATCTAATCAAAATGCAACACTTCACATTTATCTAAATTAAGCTCCATCTGCCACTTCTCAGCCCATTGGCCCATTTGATCAAGATCCCGTTGTACTCTGACATAACCTTCTTCGCTGTCCACTACACTTCCAATTTTGGTGTCATCAGCAAATTTACTAACTGTACCTCTTATGCTCACATCCAAATCATTTATTTAAATGATGAAAAGTAATGGACTCAGCACCGATCCTTGTGGCACTCCACTGGTCACAGGCCTCCAGTCTGAAAAACAACCTTCCATCACCATTCTCTGTCTTCTACCTTTGAGCCAGTTCTGTATCCAAATGGCAAGTTCTCCCTGTATTCCATGAGATCTAACACTTCTCACCAGTCCCCAGGGGGAACCTTGTCGAACGCCTTACTGATGTCCATAGCGATCACATCTACTGCTCTGCCCTCTTTGTTACTTCAAAAAACTCAATCAAGTTTGTGAGCCATGATTTCCCATGCACAAAGCCATGTTCTTTGGGATTCTCAAATCCAAGAGTTGTGGGTGTACATTCACTGTGCGGGTATCACATTCTCTTAGGGAATTAGAGTGAGAGCAGAGAGCACTCAAGGTTCTTTGTGATTGCTTTCTGTTCCTTATTCTTGTGTTCTCAGAAGGGTGACCGTAGAAAATTATGTTTGGTGATGTGGCCATGTTAAAACTGGGAGTGAGGACATTCACCGACAATATTCGAATCTGAATATACAAATGTGGATGTTGTGACAGGAAAGAATTAAAGGATTTTTGTTCGGGGGCAAGAGGATGGAAAGTAGAAGACAAAAATGCTGTTTAAATAGAGAGAATGCTGTTGAGTGAACTGGGACTTCATCTCTCCATCAACAAAGGAAGATAGCAGCTGTAGATGTGTTGCCTTCTCATACCATGGTAAGAGATATCTCAAAACGACTGGAACAGAATCAGAAAGGGTGTTGGAAAATCCAATAATGGTGATCCTATTGAGAACTAAATGCTACTTAGGAAGTACTGGGAGTGAGAAACTCAATTTAAGGGTAATAATGTTTGGCTTATTGCCTGAAGAATGTGCAAACTGGCAGAGAGGTAAACATCAGGAGAATGAACACGCAGCTAAAAGGTTGGTGGGAAAAGTAGGTGGTCCTTTTTAATGATGATTGGGATCAGGAAGGAACAATGCTGATGGGATATGTTCCACCTGAAGCAGAATGAAACCAATGTTCCACACAAAGAAGGTGGTTGGGAGATGGGAAAATTAAAGAAGCCTAAATATAAACAAGATGGCAAAGTTGTGCAACTGGATAGACAAAATTATGGAATTGTCACAGTACAGAGGAGGCCATTTGGACCATAAGCAAATAAGCAAGTCCGATAGTTCCATTTTTCTACCTTCTCTCTGTTGCAAAGCAATTCTTTCTTTTCAGAAAATAATCCAATTCGTTCTTGAAAGTCTCAATTGTACTGAAGACTAAAGCATTACAGAAATGGCCAGGGAGTAATTATAAAACAGAGTGAACAGACATGGTTAAAATAAAGAGAGAAAAATAGTGATTAAAAATGTACTAAGGTGTCAGGATGGCAATTTGGGGAAATGGATTTAATAATACATTGTGAACAACTTGATATAATTGGGATTATAGAAATATGGCTACAGAGAAACCCGGAACTGAAATTAAATATTGTTGAGATTAAATATTTTGAAAAGATAAGAAAATGGGAGGTAAAATAGCTGTGCTGTCAGAGGTAGTAGAACATATGACACAGCCACCAACAAGCTAGTGAATCCCTTGTCTAAAAGAAAAAAAGTACCCCTGCAATAAATGGTGTAATCCACAGATCTCTGAACTGTGCAATAGGCAGGCAGTAAGGGGTGGTATTGGTGGAGAACGATGCATGTAAACAAGAGAAAATTGCTGAAACTCTAATAATAATCTTGGCTGGAGTTTGGGGGCTGGGCTTGTTTCAACAACCCGAGAATTAAGTAGTCAGAAGAGAGAGGTAAATGGGAGGGATATGGCAATGGAGGGATATGGCAATGGAGGGATATGGCAATGGAGGGATATGGGGACTAGTTACATAGAGTAGAAAGAAGCTCAAACACGGAGGATTTGGCAATGGATATAATAATGAGGAATGAATCAAAATAGATGTAGAGAATTAAAAGTAGAAGGCTATTGAGGTGATCATAGTACAATCATAATAATTGAGGGAAAAACGGATGAAATAATTGACGATTGTGTTGGATTTTATTAGCAGGGGGATTGAGTTTAGGAGCCACGAGGTTATGCTCCAGCTGTATAGAGCCTGGGTTGGAATGTTGTGTTCAGTTCTGGTCGCCTCATTATAAGAAGGATGTGGAAAGCTTTAGAGAGGGTGCAGAGGAGATTTACCAGGATGCTGCCTCAACTGGAGGGGATGTCTTATGAAGAAAGGTTGAGAGAGCTAGGGCTTTTCTCATTGGAGCGAAGGAGGATGAGAGGTGACTTGATAGAGGTGTACAAGATGATGAGAGGCATAGATAGAGTGGATAGCCAGAGACTTTTTTCCTAGGGCAGAAATGGCTATAATGAGGGGCCATAATTTTAAGGTGATTGGAGGAAGATTTTTGGGGTGATGTCAGAGGTTAACACAGAGAGTGGTGGGTGCATGGAATACCCTCCCAGCAGTGGTAATAGAGTCAGATACATTAGGGACATCTAAGTGACTTTTGGATAGGCACATGGAAGATAGGGAAATGAAGAGTATGTAGATTAATTTGATCTTAGAGTAGGATAAAAGATCAGCATAACATCGAGGGCTGAAGGGCCTGCACGGTACTGTAATGTTCAATGTCCTATGTTCAGTAACAAAGTCCTGACTAATAGGTTGCAGTATGATGAAATATTCCCCACTTGCCTGGATAACTGCAGTCCCACTCAAGAAGCTTGACACCATCCAGCACAAAGCAGCCTGCTTAATTGGTACCACATTCACAGCATCCATTCCTCCATCACTGAAGCTCAGAAGCCGCACTGCAGAAATTCACCAAAGATCCTCAGACAGTACCATCCAAATCCATGACCACTTCCATCTAGATGCATGGGAACACCACTGCCTACAAGTTCCCCTCCAAGTCGCTCACCATCCTGACTTGGAAATATATCAGTATCATTGGTGTCACCCCCAACAGAAATATATTCAGCGTCATCGGTAAAAGTCCTGGAATTCCCTCCCTAAGGGTACTGTTTGTCAACCTCCAGCACACGGATTTCGGTGGTTTAAGAAGACAGCTCACCATCACCTTCTCAAGGGCAACTACAGACAGGCAATGAATACTGACCAACCAGTGATGTCCACATCCTGCAAGAGAATAAAAAGGTTTGAGGAATGGAACATGGAAAAATTGAATGCTAACAATATTGTCAAACAATGTGGAACAACACGGGAAAAAAATAATAAAAGTACTGTTCAGTCGAGTTCATGAAAAATATACCAAAAGAGAAAATGCAAGAAAATCTCAGCAGTCTGGCAGCATCTGTAAGGAGAGAAAAGAGCTGATGTTTAGAGTCTAACTGACCCTTTGACTCGAAACGTCAGCTCTTTTCTCTCCTTACAGATGCTGCCAACCTGCTGAGATTTCCAGCATTTTCTCTTTTGGTTTCATATTCCAGCATCCGCAGTAATTTGCTTTTATCATGAAAAATATATTCTGCTTAAAAAGAGCAAACTGAACATTAATGAGAGATGATGAATTAAAATGAGACTTACTTTGCCACCAATGTTGCAAAAGAAGGATCCTGTTAATCACAACATCACCAACACAGATGAGTTACACAGGATTGATCAGAGGTGTTTACAGCACATTGTAACAGAGGGATGGCAGGGCTGATAGGGCACATAGTTCACCTCCAGGACATATGCCTTGCCAGAGTGGTAGTCATAGAAGAACAACACCTCTGAATGACAAAAAATTAAAAGGCTGGCCAAAGCAGATCTGGCAAAGTATATTTAAGTAGGGCAAATGGTGGAATCTTGCTGTGCATTGAAGCACATGGGACTGAAGGAAGTAATCCTAAATAACTATGTTTCTAGCACGACTTTCATGATCTCAGGATGTCTGAAACTGCTTTATATCTACTGAACATAACAACTGGGAGCAGGATCAGGCCATTTGATTCTTTGAAGCTGCTCCATTATTCAATAGGGTCTTGGCTGATCTGATTGTCAACTTAAATATCCTTTCCTGTCTATCCTCAATGACCACAACTCATCTGTAGATCAGAAAATCTATCTCATTTAGCTTTGAATATATTCAACAACTGAGATTCTTATCGCTGGAGAAGAGAATTCCAAAGGGTTATGATTATCTGAGAGAACAAATAGTGCCTCGTCTTTGTGTTAAATGACTTTACTCTTAAACTATGTTTCTCAACTACCCCGCAAGAGAAATTATCGTTCCAGCATGGGCTCTGTCAAGACCTCTCACAATATAGCACAGCAATCCATTTGCCTAATTACTAGTTATGCCTGATGCTAGCATTTTGTGATTCGTGTACAAAGAGATCCACAACCTCCTATACAGAAGCATTGTACAGTCTATATTCAATTAAATAATTTGCTCCTTTTCCCTGTTCTTCCTGTCAACTCACATTTTCCTACATTCTACTCCATTGCCAATTTTGTTTTGCCCATTCACTTTAACATACCTTTATCCCTTTGTAGACTCTGTACACCCTCCTAGCAACTTGCTTTCCTATTTGTCTTGGCTATATCAGCAAATGTGGCTATAAAAAGCTCCATTCCTTCGCCAACTCATTAACATAGATTGAGGTCCATGAGGAAAAAAAGCAAACATTTTCCCTTGTGATAGAGGTTATTGACTGCTCAATCATCTTCACCTCCCTGAGTACCATAACCTCTTAATATGTGTGACATCTTCTCGAATGTCTTTTGGACATGCAAATACATGACATCTAATAGTCTCCATTTATCTACCCTTGCATGCTACATACTCAAATAACTCGTAGTACATTTTTCAAGCACAATTTTCTTTTCAACAATACCACATTGACTCTGTTCTGATTTTCTAAAGGTCCTGCTAATACGTCCTTAATAATGGATTTGTGTATTTTCCCTGAGATGCGTGTTAGGCTAACTGACCTGTAGCTACCTGCTTTTTGCCTCTTTCCTTTCTTGAACAGAGATATTATATTTTCTTTGATTCAGTTCATCAGGCTTTTTTCCAGACTTTTTTCCATGATTCCTGATGAAGGACTCTGGCTCAAAACGTCGATTTTCCTGCTCTTCGGATGCTGCCTGATCTGCTGTGTTTTCCCAGCAACACACTCTCAACACTGATCTCCAGCATCTGCAGACCTCACTTTCTCCTAGCCCCAGTTCTATGATTTGGCAGGACAACTCTCTGACATTATTGATCCTCTGCCAGTTTGTCCCAGAAATTATTACCTTTGTGGTTCTCCTTTCTGATTTAGCCTCTACACTCTACACCCCCATAACAGAATCTCCTTCTTACTCCCATCTTTGTATTTGGTACTTACATGTACCAGGATGTCTGCACCTTTCGCTCTTACGCCAAGGTCCTTTAAACCACCAAAGAGGCGTCCTTCACTCTGGCACTGAGCAGGCAACACTGTCTTTGGGACTCATACTCTTGGCTGTGAGTCAAACCAAGAGAGAACAGTTTCTGTACAACTAGCTAGTCTGGACTTTCCTGACTATCACATTCCTCTATACTCCCTACCTTCAATACGTTCAATACCCCAACTTCAAAGCCTTGGTTCAAAAATAGACAAAAGAGCTGAATTCCAGAGGAGAACTAAGAGTGACAGTTCTTGACATCAAGGCTGCATTCGACTAAGCGTGGTATCAAGAATCAGTGGTTATCAGGGGGCAAACTCTCCACTGGTCAGAATCATACCTGACACATAGAAAGGTGGTTGTGGCTGTTAGAAGTCAGCTATCTCAGCTCCAGGACATCTCTGCAGGAGTTCCTCAGTGTTCCTAGGTTCAACCATCGTCAGCTGCTTCAACAATAACTTTCCTACCACCTTAATGTCAGAAGTGGAGATGTTCACAGATAATTATATAATGTTCAGCAACTCCTTAGATACTGAAGCTGTCCATGTTCAAAAACAGCAAGATGTGACAACATTCAAGCTTCGGCTGGGAAGTGGTAAGTAATATCCATGCCACTAAAATGTCACATAATGACAATTTCCAATAAGAAAGAATCTAATCACCATCCATTAGCATTCAATGGTGTTACCATCACTGCATCCCCCACTATCAACATCCTGGGGGTTATCATTGACCAGAAACTCAACAGAACTAGCCATATAACATAATGACTACAATACCAGGTAGGCTAGAAATCCTGCGGTGAGTAATTCACCTCCTGACTCCCCAAAGCCGGTCCACCATGTACAAGGCAAAAGTCAGGAGTGTGATGGAATACACTATTCTTGCCAGGATGAATGTAACCCCATAAACACTAAACAAGCTTGATACCAATGAGGACAAAGCAGCCCACTGGATCGTTGTTCCCTGCTCCCTGTCTCGGACTGTTCCTTATCTTGAGAAAGGACAAAACATCATCTCTAACTGCACCGAATGCTCTCACTCACCAAGTTCCCAAGTTAGGTAGTCTGTTGAAGCTGTCTTCCACCTTTATGTTATTTAGTAGTATGAAATGCAAATTGATTGCAAATAGAACGGGAGTGTAGGAAACCTGACAGTTAATTTGCAAGTAACAAAAACCCATAAACAGCAATGTTATAATGACCAGATAATTTGTTTTTTATTTGTGATGCTGATTGAGGGATAATCACCAACCAAGACACCAGGGAAAACTGCTGTACTCTTCCAGGAGAAAAGCGTAAAACGAAGGAGAATGTGGACAGAAGTCAGAAAAATAATTGAGAAGGCAAAGAGGTTCTGTGCTATCAGATTATCATTGAATATGTGAAAAAGAAGCAAAATATTCTATTCACATATAAATTAAAAAACTAAACGTTAGAATTAAAATAGAGGAACTAAGGAGCAGACAGGATCTAATCAAAGATGGTGAAAGCATAAATTTAGAGATATTAATTAAGTACTTTACTTCACTATTTACTGACAGATGGATTATAATTTCTACCATTAATTGAGACTTTGGAAGCAAAGATTCAAATTCTAAATCTTGTGGATGACATCTAATTTGGCGATGGTGGGTGGGAGGATGGAATCAACTCAGGGGCAGTGCAATATGTGATAAGAAGATATGAACATAGATCCAGGGTGGAGAAATTCCGGCAAATGATGTACAGTCCAATAAAACTGAGATATTTCATTCCCAGGAAAGAAAATCAAGAGGTTGCTCCCCACTTACAATCATAGGATCATTGAACTATTACAGAACAGCAGGTGGACATTCATCCCATCAAATCCATGCCAGCTCTCTGTACAGAAACTTGCTGCCGTTGTCCACTTTTCCTTCCGGAGTCCTCTCCGTTTTTTTTAACCAGTTCCCATTACATTTCTTCTTGAAATCATTCATTTTCACTTCCACTGCTCTGGTCCAACTGGCTGTGAAAGTCACTTCCTCTTCATATGCTCCTTTCATACGTCCTGGTTCATTCACATTGACTCCACAGCCAAGAAAAGCACACCAATGCCTCTAATTCCTCAGGAGGTGAAGGAACTTCGACATGTCCACAATGACTCTTGCCAATTTTTAATGATACACCATAGAAAGCATTCTATCCAGATACATCACAGCTTAGTATGGCAACTGCTCTGCACTGACTCTGACTACACTTCCCGCTGCCTCGAGAAAACAGCTAATTTAATCAATGACCCCTCCAACCCCAGTTAAGCACTCGTCCAAGACACCAGGGAAAACTGCTGTGCTCTTCCAGGAGCACAGAGAGAGCCAGAGAGAGGACACAAAAGTTTGAAAGCTTGGACCAACATTTTCAAGCACAGCTCCTTCCTCGTTGTTGTCAGACTTTTGAATGGACATCTCTTATCTTAGAGTTGAGCTTTCTCTGCACCTTCTCTGTAGCTGTAACACATGTTTTGTTCTATTACCCTGATGTACTTGTACAATTAATGATTTGTCTGGATAGCAATCAAAACAGTACTTTTCACTGTGTCACGGTACATGTGACAATATTAAATCAAATCCAATCAAAACAAAATCAAAAACAGTGTCCCTGCTGCTGGGACAATCAGTGAAGAGCTTTTCTTTGTCTTCCTTATCCAAACCTGTCAAATTCCTGTCCACCAGCTTCTCCAGCAAAATTCTGTCATTCAATTCCATCATCCCTGGACCCATTCTGATAAATCTCCTACTCAGTCTCTCTGACTCACTCACATCCTTCCTAAAATGCGATGGCCAGAACTGCATAAAATACTCTAGTCAGAGCCTAAACAGTTTTATAAAGATTCAGCACAGCATCCCTGCTTTTGTAATCGATATTGAGAATGTGTTGCTGGAAAAGCACAGTAGGTCAGACAGTATCTGAGGAGCAGGAGAATTGACATTACGGGCCCGATGCTGCCCAACCTGCTGCGCTTTTCCTGCAACACACTCTCAACTCTGATCTCCAGCATCTGCAGGCCTCACTTTCTCCTTTTGTAATCGATGTCTCCGTTTATGAAGAGCTTGATCCCATCAGCTTTACGAACCACACTCTTTATATGTCCTTCTACTATCTAAGATTGACATAAATGAGCTCCCAGGATACACTTAGTCTCAAGCCAAGGAGCCTACTCCTGCCTTTAATTTATCTGTCCCTGGAAACTCTACAGAGTTGTCACATTAAATCTATGTTACCGGCCTCTGTCTTTTCTGTCATCATCTCACACTTCTCTCTTTTAAGTAACATCTGCCACATATATTGTCACTGTGCTCTAATATCCTAATTATTTATATATATCCAAAAAACAATGGTCCTAGCGCTGATCCTTAGGGAACATCTATATTCCAGACTAAAAAAAAACCATTCACCATCACTCACTCTTTCTTTCCATAAGACTAATTTTTTTCCAGTTAGATACTGACCCTTCTATTCAACCAGACTTTTATATGATACTTTGTCAAATCCTTTCTTCAAATCCATATCAGCCACATCCATTAGAATCCCTTCATCAGTCTCCTCTATAAACTCAACAAAATATAAGTCTGTAAGTTAGCTCGCTGAGCTGGAAGGTTTGTTTCCAGACATTGTCACCGTACTAGGTAACATCACCAGTGAGAGTCTCTGGTGAAGTGCTGGTGGTATTTATAGGTCTTGGTTGCTTAAGGTGGGTGATATCATTTCCAGTTCATTTCTTCAAGGGAAGATAGATGGGATCTAAATCAATGTGTTTATTGATGGAGTTCTGGTTAGAATGCCATGCCTCTAAGAATTCTCATGCGTGTCTTTCTTTTGCCTGTCCTAGGATGTGTGTGTTGTCCCAGTCAAAGTGGTGTCCTTCTTTGTCTGTATTTATGGAAACTAGTAAGGGTGGGTCATGTCTTTTGGTGGCCAGTTGGTGTTCATGTATCCTGGTGGCAAGTTTCCTGCTAGTTTGTCCGATGTAGTGTTTTTTACAGTTCTTGCATGGTATCTTGTAAATAAACACATTGACTTAGATCCTATCTACCTTCCCTTGAAAAAAGAGCCGGAAATGGCATCACCCACCTTAAGAAACCAAGACCTACAAATAGAGCCTCTCACTGATGACGTTACCTAGCATGGTGATGAAACGTCTGAAAACAAACCTGCCAGCTCAGCGAGCTAACTTACAGAATTATCATCAACCTGAGCTGCAAATCTTCTCAAAAATCACTATCATCAAAATATTTCATCAGATTAGTCAAGCACAATCTGCCTTTTACAAATCTATGTTAACACTCCATTATTAATTCTAATCTCTTCAAGCCATTGATTTTTCCCTGGTGATCATTTTAAGAAATCTGACCCATACTGATGTTAAACTCACAGCCTGTAGGCATGTCGTCCCCCCACTTTCTTGTATAAAGTGAAACATGCACAATGTTACAATTGGAAGATATTCTGTTAACTGCAGCTCCCCCACCCCTGCCTTCAGCACCCCAGAATGAAAGCTATTCACCCAGTCTAAGTACAGCAGCCTTTCCAAGCATCTACTTCCACTTCATCCTATAGCTTTGCCTGCTCTGCTTCCAACAACATTGTCAGCATCTTCTTCCTCACTGACACAAAGTATTTATTACATATTCTAGCCTTGCACAGTGCCTCCAAATCCTAATTCAATTTCGTTATTCCTAATAGGCTCCATCTGCCTCTTACCACCTGCTTACTAATTCAATGTTGGTAGAAAGCTTTTAATGTCCCTTTTATGTTAACTGTCATTCCATTCACATCTCCTCTTTGCCAATCTTACTTTCTTCTTCATATCCTCCCTCAACTTACTGTACTTACCTGGTTATCTCATTTGAGTGGAATCACACACTCTGGTGTTTTATTTTATTTTATCATTTTCTATACAACTCTCATCATTCAAGAAGCCCTCTTTTTCCTTCTAGCCATTGCTGGAACATACATAGCCATTTCTGAAGTACTGATTCTTTCCAGTTCACCGTAGTTGCGTTTGAGCTTTCCCTGTCAACCTTTAGTTGCACTTTACCCTGGCTGCATTTTCACCTCACCTCTTTGAAGTTAGCTATCCTCCAAATAGGAAGTTCCACTTGTTTTGTTCCTGCCTTCTCTTTGCTGCTAATCTAAAGCTTATGATATAATGATAATGAGGTTCTAAACAAGGGAATGGAGATATTTTCTACAATCATGGGTGGGCATATATGACTATGTTCAAATTCCTGACCCATGTGGCAACTACAGATGCTTCATGTGTGTAAGAGGTGTCTTCTGCCAATTGGTTCTCAGGTTCAGAATTGAACTGGAAGGCAATTGGAGTTTCATGGATGGTATGTTCCAGATGGTGGTCAGTCCACAGGTGGAGAGAGATCAGGATGGTAGATCGGCAACTATTTGGAACAGTCTTCAGGGTGTGCGTCTCTCTGAAACTCAGTATTGGAGAGTCCTGGGGATGATGTTCTCCTGAATATGTTTAGTCTAAACCATTAGGCAAGGCTCTATATCAAGGAGAACAGTGCAGATTGAAAATACAATCTTTGCTCAAGATTTAATTGTCAGGATGCTAGACAGCCAGATGTGTAGAGTTGCACAATGTGTTGCCACCCTTGGGGCTAGATTAGAGTGGTGCTGGAAAAGCACAGCAGTTCAGGCAGCATACGAGGGGCAGTAAAATCGATGTTTCGGGCAAAAGCCCTTCGGTGCTGAGGTAAAGGATATCATGGCGAGGGTGCAAATTATTCCGCTGAGGGAGGGGAATGAGCCAGAAGATGCAGGATATATTGGTCCACTTCACCTATCTTATTCAAAGAACAAAGCACAGGATCAGGCCTTTTGGCCTATCAAGACTGCACCGATGCATGACATCTTTCGAAAGAAATACCTTAACACAAAGGGTGGGTCGGATGTGGAATGAACTGCCAGAGGAAGTGATGGATGCAGGTACAGTTACAACATTTAAAAGACATTTGGACAGGTGCATGAATAGGAAAGGTTTGGAGGGATACAGGCTACACTCAGTAAGTGGGACTAGTGTAGGTTAGGAAACTTGGTCGACATGAGCGAGTTGGATTAAAGGTCTGTTTCTGTGCTATGCCCTCTAGTTTTGGATCCCCTACCCTGTGGAAAAGCCCTTGGCTACTCAACTTATCTATGTCTCTGATGATTTTATAAATCTCTATAAGGTCACCCCTCAGCCTCCTGTTCGCCAGCCTATTCTTATAAGTCAAATTCAAAGAACTAGACTTCTATGAAGAATTTTGAGCCCCTTATCCTGAGAAATACTGGCAATGGAGATGGTCCAGATAAAGTTCACTAGATTGGACCTGGGTATGGAGAGAGTTTCTTATGAGGTGAGGATGAGCAGACTGGGCTTATGCTCATTGGAGTTGAGAAGAATGGGGGAGAGACTTATTGAAACATACAAGATTCTTAGGGGGCTTTACAGGGTAGATACAAGGCAGTTATTTCCCTATTTGGGAGAGTCTATAGTCAAAGGGCACAATCTCAGAGTCATAGGTCACCCATTTAAGACAGATGGGGAGAGTATTTTTCCTCAGAGGGAACTTAATCTGTGAATTCTTTACTGCAGAAAGCTGCAGAGGCTGTGTTCATTAATGTTCAAAGGCTCACCTATTTAGATTGTTATTCAGTAAAGGAATCAAGGGTATTGGGGAAAAAGGCAGGAGGCTAGAGTTAGAATTATGAGATCAGCCAGCTCTATCGGTCACATAGCCTTCTTCTATTCCTACCTCTTATAGTCTGATGAAGATGACACAATCGCCAAATGTGTGCGAAGTCATGAGTGCTTATAGCTAATTGTGGCTTATCTTTGAAGTATCAACGACTTAAAGTGAAATTCATCCTTTAATTTGAAATGTTCTTCACCTTATTATGTTAACATTTAAATTCTGTCAATTTTAGTCGGTGTACTCCCGTGACAGTTGTCCAGCAGTTTTCCTTCTGTTGGTTTCCTTTCTTTTAATAAGTTATCCTTCTACACAGAAATCATAACTAAAAGGTGGGAGTGAGGCCATAAAGGGCTTGAGAACAAGGACAAGAATGACGAGAACGAGGGTAGGTCCGATCAAGGACAGTAGTGGGAGACTGTGTATTGAGTCGGAAGAGATAGGAGAGGTTTTTTTTTTAGATTAGATTAGATTAGATTACTTACGGTGTGGAAACAGGCCCTTCGGCCCAACAAGTCCACACCGACCCGCCGAAGCGCAACCCAACCCATTCTCCTACAGTGTGGAAACAGACCCAACACGTCCACACCGAACCTCCGAACAACAACCTACCCAGACCC
>NC_057732.1:1177833-1192385 GCF_004010195.1 Chiloscyllium plagiosum | reverse complement strand
TCTATGCTACTTTCTCCCCACCCCCACCCTCCTCTAGCTTATCTCTCTACGCTTCAGGCTCTCTGCCTTTATTCCTGATGAAGGGCTTTTGTCCGAAACGTCGATTTTACTGCTCCTCGGATGCTGCCTGAACTGCTGTGCTCTTCCAGCACCACTAATCCAGAATCTGGTTTCCAGCATCTGCAGTCATTATTTTTACCCAGAAGAGGACCTAGCTAGCCCTAACTAGTTGAACAATAGTGGATTGGTGTTTGATTGTTGGTGTGTCAGACTGATTGACAGATAGTCACATGGGATACATTAGGCCAGAAGTTCAGCAAGCGGATGATGGACTTGAATGGCCATGGTCCCAATCTGAGCTGTTCCTCATGTTCCACTCATGGAACAGATGGCTACATCATCCCTGACTGTCCTCAAGCTGACAAGGATTGTCCATATTTTCCAAGGATGGGTGAAATCTGGGATTTCATTGCTTCGGTCAGTTATTGGGTCATGGTCAGTGATATTTGCAGACAATGTATGCCAGAGAGAAGTGGGACCAACTGTCGTTGGTTTGTGGGCTTCTGAACAGCGAAAGGGGAAAGGCAAATTAAACAAATACTCCACAACCACCTGATGAAGGAGCAGCGCTCCGAAAGCTAGTGCTTCCAATTAAACCTGTTGACTATAACCTGGTGTTGTGTGATTTTTAAAATTAAGCAAAGGCCCAGCTGAATCTGCACGGATAAAAGCGAAATACTAAAGATACTGGAATTAGGGAACAAACAAAGAATGCTGGAGAAACTCAGCAGGTCTGGCAGCATTTGGGGAGAGAGAAACTGAGTTAACATTGACTTCTTCAGAACTAGATTCAGAACTTCTGACAATGCACTGATCATTCCGTTAAAAGATCAGTTCTGAACCGGTCAGCAAGCGCTAACATTATTTCTCTCCTCCGATGCGGAGTTCCTCCAGCACTTTGTTTACATTTTGGAGTCCAGCCTCTGGAGAACTTCCTTTTTTTGTTTTCACACATGAGCGGGAGGTGATTAAATTGGCGCCACTTTCTGATTCTGATGAAGGATTCCCCGACACTAAGCGGGAACTCGGGGGAAACGGTTGCCCCATGAACCGAGCTGAGCCTCCCCGCTCGGTGCCTTCCTCACCCTGCCCGCTCTGCCCCGGCCTCGGGCCCCCGCTGTCGCCCCCGCCGCCGCCGCCGCCCCCACTCCGGTGTCCGCCTCCTCATCGCTGGAGAAGTCCGCGCCGCGCCCGCTGTTCCGCGCCGTCAGGTGCCGCAGGTAAAGCTGCACATAGACATCTTTGCGCTGGTCCCCGAGCGGCAGCTGCACACTGTGGGCGATCAGCTCGCTCTTCAGCCGCTCCTTGGTCAGCACCGACGGGTCCTGCAGATACTCGGGCATCGCGGTGGGAGGCCTAGCCTGCACTCAAGCTCCTGCTGGGCTGCAGACCTCCCGTTCTCTCAACTCCATCTTCCATTACTCCGCCCAACCTTTCATCCTGTCTCCATCCTGCTGTGTCATCTGGCAATCCCCCTTGCTGTCCACAATCCCCTAGACTCTCTGTCACCCTCAAACTTACCAATCAGGCCACTGACATTCTCCTTCATTTACTTATATTACAAACAATAGGGGCCCCACAACTGATCCTGGAGGAGCACCACTGGGTCATAGATCTCACATCAGGAATGCAACCTTCCACCACTACTCTCTGCCTTCTATAACTAATCCAGTTCTGCATCCATTTTACCAGCTCACTGTGGATCCCATGTAACTTCACCAGGCATCACAGTGGCTCAGTGGTTAGCACTGCTGCCTCCCAGCACCAGGGACCGGGGTTGATTCCTCCTTCGAGCAACTGTGTGTGGAGTTTGCACCATCCCCCAGTGTCTGTATGGGTTTCCTCCAGGAGCTCTGGCTTCCTCCCATAGTCCAACGATGTGCAGGTTTGGCCATGCTAGATTACCTGTAGTGTCCAGGGATTGAGGGCATCAAATGAGAGTGCCTGGCAGGATTAGAGAAGGGAGTACTTTGCTGGAATTAAGAACAACATTATTGCAGGCCAGGTGGATTAGTTATGGGAGATGTAGGGTTACAGGGGTAGGGGGTGGGTCTCAGTGGGTCTTCAGAGGATCGGTGTGGACTCCAAGAACCAAATGACCTGCTTCCACTCTGTAGGGATTCTCTGATTTGATGAAAGATCATGTCAAAGGTGTTGCTAAAGTCCATTCTTCAGCACCAGGTGCAGCAATACCTCCTCTCCAGCTGGACTGAGAACAGGCTAATGCAGGGAGTTCTCCTGAGAGCTTTCATTTATTTCCACCCCTTACCCCTTACACTAATATTAGCTCACACATCAGGCCCTAATGGTGGGATCATGGTAACCTCTCTGGACTGATAACCCAGAAACCTGAGCTAATGCCTTGGGGAGAAAGGTTTGAGTTCCGCCACACCATATATCAAAATTTGGTTTCAGCTAATACATCTGGAAACGGCTGTCAATTATTGTAAAAATCCCATCTGGTTCACTTGTGGCCTTTGGGGAAGGAAATCTGCCAACTTTACCTGTTCTGGACTATGTGTCGCTCCAGACCCACAGCAATGCGTTTAACTCTGAACTGCCTAAGGGGGTAATAAATACTAGCTTGTTAATGATTCCCATATCCCATGAAAGAATAAAGGAAATGAATATTTGGGTAACTAACATTTCTCAATCACCTTTGCATTTATCTATGATTTCCCGCAGGTTTGCACCTATCTCTCTCAGTGGAGAATGGCCTCAGTGGTGTGATCATATCCTTTTAGTTCTCAACTCGAACTTTCCCTAATCAATGCTGCTTCGCAAAGTCTCTTTTTCCTTTCTCCTTCTTGTCTGAACACTCTTTCCTTGCACATTAAGTGCTGTCTCTTTACTGCTTCTATTATTGCCACTATGTCATGTTTCCATTCAGTTATTTGTACTTTTAACTTACCTGCTTTATTCCCTTAGAGCTTTCCACATAAGCATTGTCATCCTGCCTTTATATTTCCATAGTCCCGATAGTTAGATATAGATTTTGGGGCTAAAGGGATCAATGAGTATGGGGAGAAAGTGGGAACAAGCACTGAGTTGGAGGATGATGATCCATGATCATATTGAACGGTGGAGCAGACTCAAAGGGTTAAATTGCCTATTCCTGTTCCTATTTTCTACATTTCTATGCTCTTCTTAATTCTACCTAATAGCAAAGTACTCCCTTCTCTAATCCTGCCCAATACTCTCACTTGATGCCCTCATTCCGCTTTTCTACTTTTTATGCTCCTTATTTAGTTTAAACACTCCCCAAACACCCTAGTGACCTTCTCCAGAAGCACAGTATTGTGCAGGGCAGCTCTACCTGTTGGATTAATTGCCAAATGCCCCAGTGCTGGCTCCCTAACCTCAGGAATCACCATGCCTCAAACCACACATTTATCCTCTCTGTCAATCGTTTCAGATGGTTGGAGACCAGATGTATAAACAGGCCACCAAATGCATCTGGACCCCTCCGATTTTCCAGAACATGTGCTCTGTGTGAATTTCCCAGGAAGTTTGAAATCCCGATAGAATCAGAGACTGCTGGTTTGCTCACCTGATTAGTTACCCAACAAGTGTTAGCTAGAAAATTCCTCATTGGATAACTATAAAAGTGACCACCCCACCACCCGGCTCTCCTTTGATTACGCCCCAAACCAACCTGAACCAATCTTGCTGCCCATTCCAGCTACCAACCTACTGCTTCACCCACTTACTGCACCCACCCTAACTATTATTGTTCAGATTGTTCAAAGACTAATTTTGGATTAGATTTCCTACAGTATGGAAACAGGCCCTTCGGCCCAACAAGTCCACACCACCCTCTGAAAAGTAACCCACCCAGACCCACCCCCCCTCTGACTAATGCACCTAACACTACGGGCAATTTAGCATGGCTAATTCACCTGACCTGCACATCTTTGGACTGTGGGAGGAAACCGGAGCACCCGGAGGAAACCCACGCAGACACTGGGAGGATGCGCAAACTCCACATAGACAGTCGCTCGAGGCTGGAATTGAACCTGGGAACCCTGGTGCTATGAGGCTGCAGTGCTAACCACTGAGCCACCGTGCCGCCCATGGGAGTGTTGCTGAACAGAAAGACCACTGGGTGCAGGTGCATAGTTCCTTGAAAGTGGAGTCACAGGTAGACAGACTAGTAAAGAAGGCGTTTGGTATGCTTGCCTTCATTGGTCAGTGCATTGAGTAATGAGTTGTACAGGACATTGGTGAGGCCATTTTTAGAAAATTGTGTTCAATTCTTGTCTCCCTGCCATAGGAAAGATGTTGTGAAACTTGAAAGTGTGCAGAAAAGATTTACAAGTATATTGCCAGGACTGGAGGGTTTAAGCTATAGGGAGAGGCTGAATAGGCTGGGGCTGTTTCCCCAGAGCGTCAGGTGCTGAGGGGTGACCTTTTGAGGTCTAAGAGAAAAGACACTCTCACCAGGTTTCATCAATGAACAACAAAACCAAAACCTTGCTAATTATAACAAAGTTATCTGTGACAAAAATGGATTATTAATTACCGATCTGCAAAGTCAAGCTAAACCCCATTAAATCCAAACACATACAGATACTCATTCACAAATAGAATGGAAAAAACCAGATGAGACAAACGGTCCTACTGCAAAATGGTAGGTGGAAGATCCTGAGAAAAAGAAACAAGGTCAATGGACGAAGAGTCTAAATTACAATGGGGAATGATAATCAGGGGAACTGTAGAGTAACAGGGTGCGGGATTGAGTCTGGATGGGATACTCTTTAGAGAGTTGGTATGGACTTGTTGGGCCAAATGGCCTGTTTCCATACTGTAGCATTTCTATTCTATTCTATTCTATACCACATTGTTATCGATTGTAGTGATGCTCAGTTCGGTATCTGGTTTGCCGAACCTTGAATTTAAAGTTTCGTTTCTGTTTGCAGGATCTTTAAATAATATGTCGTTTGTCACTCATAGACTTCTAGAATAGTGAGAAAAACTTCTAGCTTGTTAATAGGCTTTCAGAATCTGGGACCTCAAACATTGTCTCTCCTTTCGGTTCTGTGACAAATTGCTTCTTAAAACCAATCCAAAAGCTGTTGATGGGCCATTTCATTATTTTTCACCCCAAAAGATACTCAGTGCAAGCTGTTCTCTCAAATCCAGTGTCAGCAAGAGTTTGAAAAACAAACCAAAGAATTGCAAATGCTGGAAATCAGAAATAAAAAGGGAAATTGCTGGAGAAACCCAGCCAGGAGCCTGAAGTCTTGGTGGTGGTGATGCCCAGAGTGGGGACTCCTGGCAATAGTAGGCCCGGAGCCTGGACTCTTGGTGGCAGCAGTTCCCGAGGCATAAACTGCTGGTGAAGGTAGGCCCGGAGCCTGAGCGCTTGGTGGTGGTGATGCCCAGAGTGGGGACAGTGGCGGCAATATGCCTGGACTCTTGGCAGTGTCAGTGTGGCAGTGGCAGCAGCAGAGCTGGGGTCTCCTGGTATAATGGGATTCACGAAGGTGCCAACCATCCCAAACATCGCCAACAGACCCAAGTAGAGGCCAGGTGCAAACAGTGGAAGGAGCATGTGAAAACCGAAGAGTCACACCTCCTCACCAAACACCAATACACCTCCTGTGGCGGACATTGTAATCAGCTCAGGATCAACAACTCCAGAATGGAGGGAAGTCACCCTCAATCCTGAGGGAGTGCCTAAGAAGAAGACACTATTAATCTGGACTTGATGCTACTTTGTTCATGCAGAAGCAAGAAGCTTCCTGTATTTCCCTTTTCAATAGAAGATAAGACTGAAATGGGATAGGAATGTAAAGGAATCTAGGGGACAAAAGTATATGACTGAAAGTGGTGTTTCCAATGAATAAGGCTATTTCCACCAAAGAAATAATGTTGAAATGTAAAGATGTTTTCCCAAACCTTGATTGAGGCTTTGTTTGGAGTATTGTGTACATTTTGTAACCACAATTATTCAGAAATGTTGTCGAGGCACTGAGAGAGAGAGAGAGAGAGAGAGAGAGAATAAAAGGTTTGCAGTAATATCAGGAAAATCTGTGATGTGAGCTTCTTTTCTTAAAAGGTGAAGATTGAGGGAGTCATCACTGAAGTAATGGCTCCAGCATGTGAGACAGCGCAAAACTAATGGTCATCTCTATAATTGAGTCACTCAAAATCCATCAGGGAATTCAGATTAAACCTCTTTACAGTGTCCGGTTTTGGAAAGGAAGAGGTAGCAGATATTGATAAGACAGTGATAAGAATGGGGATGCAGTCTCAACATTGCTATTGACAATGAAAGCCACAAATGATATGCTTTTATCTTTGTTTGTGTTCAATCCCACAGTGCAAGTTTCTCCCTCTAAGTAAAAGCCTCATCCCTTTGTAAACTCCCCCTTAACACACACACACACAACAAAGAGGGAGAATAGATTATTGCTGGAACTAGAGAAAATTTGTGAAGTCAGTTCATCAGTCTTTGCTTTCTGATTCTCGTGTTGAGATGATCCTATTTCACTTAGCCAGGCCCTTGGTGTTCAGTTGTCTTTCTCTGGAAGCTTTCACTGGTTTGGAAGAAATACAGAGTGACTGAATCACTTGGAAAGTGTCTCTGATTTATCCCTTTAAAAACTCACATCTCACAGCAACTGCTACATGGTTTTTTGTTAAAGTGAGTTTTCTTACTGCAGAGAACAGGCAGCTTCTGCTGCTGGAAATAGCGGCTCACCCTCTTGTATCTTTCCCTCTGTCTGTGTCGATGTAGCTTGTTTCACCCTCTTGTATCTTTCCCTCTGTCTGTGTCGATGTAGCTTGTTTCCAGTTCCAACCTGCTCAGTCAGATGAGAGTCAATCAGCTTCACCTATAAACAACTCCCTGGCTCTTGGTCACCTGCTCAGTGCAGGAATCCACAGCAACAAAAATACAGTCCTCAACAGTCATCAACTTCTCTGACAGGAAATTGAGCAGCCACAAAAAACAGGTTTTAAAGTCCTTTTAATAGGGATACACTGAGGAACAAGCTTGAACCAATATCACGTTTGTGTGTGAATATTCCGTGCATCAGAATACCAACATTTGTCCTGTGGAAATTGAGTTCAGGGCTCAAATTCAGAAGTACCCAGATGTGAGGATTTCTAAAAACAAAACTTTGACTCACCCTTCATCTCACTGTGCCGGATCAATGGGTCTTTATACTGCAATATGTCAAAGAACTAACCATCAACTGGGAAGTGGGAACCTGCTTGTACAATGATCCAATATCTTCATACAGAAATAATGTTGAAGCAGGAGGAGGCTATTCAGTCCCTTGAGCCTGTTCCAGACACCCAATCTGTTAGAGATTTGGTGCTCAGTAAGTTGGACCAGGCATCTCTCTGGTTGGGAATCTATCTGGGCTGCTTTATATTTATATAATTCCCACTGGTAATCATTGCTCAGTAACAGACAGTCACATCAGTAAATTCTAATGGATCTGCTGACAGCATTTCAAAATGGATTTCAAAAATCCAATTAATAAAGTTTAAATTGCTACAATGAGATTCTTACTAAAAACAATCCAATGTCTGCACCCTCAGCCAGACTGCCAGAATCTATTCCAGGACTTTGTCATTTAAATCTGGGATACACTAAATAAACAGTATGAGAGCAATACTGATACAATTTGCTTCTTATTTATTGGCCATTTGGTTGATTGAAAATTATGGGTTTTTTTGTTGAAAGCTGTAGTAACGGATACAGAGTGACTTAATCATCTTTCATTTTTACTTTCATGTCAGCAGGAGTAGACAAGGAACGTAAGATCATTAACTAGTTGCTAAGTTCCCTTGGAAAGCAAGAAGCTATTTTTGGTTGCCATAGTAGATCTGACCTTATTCCTTGCCGTTTTTAGTGAGCCTACTTTATTTAGGAACATGGACCTTGATTTATGTCTAGATGAAACTTTGAATGCCAGTGCCTGAGAGTGACTAACAATCCTTTCAACTTTAACAAGTGAACACTGCTGTCTCCCTGAAAAGCTGTTTGTTCAAAGTTAATGGGATGGAACAGCCCAGAGTCTCTACAAATTGTTCACAGGTTGTAAAGGAAACAATGGAAACTTGGAGCAATAGCTTGAAAATCTGTTCATTGCCCCATTTATTATGTTTTGATTTAAACACACAATCTACGTTTGAGACAATGGCTCAGATATTGGATTGTGATATTCCCGCTGGTCAGGTATTAAGTGGGCACATTATCCAGTATGGTGAGTGGTACTTGTGCCAAAGTGCGTTGCACCTATCAGATGCCCATCAGATTTGTAAAGGCGGAGTGGTGGATGTCCAATGCCTGAGAATGGTGTGAGGCACTTTGCAGTCACAAATTGGGCACCTTATATCTGTTTTCAGCCCTTTTCTTTTCAAATTCTACTGCCTTAAACTCAACTAGTGTTGGATGCATTCTGAAAATGATGTTCCTTGTGTGACCTTACCAACAGTCTTTAAATGGATCGCTAGCTAGTACCACCAAAGAAAATGTGCTGTTATTAAAAAATATCACTTGAATGTGGAGCTGAGACATGCAGGAGTAGACCCCAAAACATTGCAACAAGAAAATGACTACAGCTAGTCCAACTCAAGCCCCAATCACCCTCTTTGCCCTCCATTATTTCCTTCCTGCACCCTGTCACTGCCAATCTCTTAAGACTTGCTCAAAGGTCATTGTCAATGTGTGACACCCAGTGGCTGCCTCAAGACTGTGACCCTCTAAAAATCTGTTCCTCAAGATTTGGTATTCCAGTCTCAGAAATGTTCTTACTCCACTGTTATAATTGGCTCTAAAGTAACATATTGTTGTTCAGTCTAAATCTTATGCTCTTCCAGCTGGATGCTACATCCAGTGTAAGAGGTCTATTGTTCTCCTTCACTCCTTATATATATTTATAGTTGTTGACTTGGGTTAATTCTGTTTCATTTCTCATAAAATCATAGAATTCTTACAGTGTGGAAGCAGGCCATTCGATCCATCGAGTCCACACCAACCCTCCAAAGAGCACCCCACCTCCCTACTGGATCAGCTGGCATTTCTTATGGCTAATCCACCTAGGCTGCACACTATGGGCAATTTAACATGGCCAATGCACCTAATCTACACATCCTTTGACTGTGGGAGGAAACCGAAGAATCTGAAAGAAACCCACACAGACTCAGGGAGAATGTGCAAACTCGACACACATAGTCACCCAAGGATCCCTGGCACTGTGAGGCAGCAGTGCTAACCACTGAGCCACCCCATGTCTCACTCATTAGGAAGCTTCCCAAATCTGACTATAAAATCTTGCTTGAATAATGCATTCTACATTTGAATAATTTGTTAAAATTAATGGCTTCTTTTCTATTTGGAAATAATCTCCTTTAATTGCAGCTAAACATGATTTGATTCATTATGAAGGAAGATTAGGAAGGAAACAGACTAATCGTGATCTGAATAGCTGAGCTCTCCAGAGCTCTAAAAAAGCCCCACATTTTCTTTGTGTTCAGTTATTAGCCACTGCTGATTCCATTTGCTGGCTTCACATCAGCAAGTCACCATTGACCTTTTTCAAACGTCAAATTAAAACAAGCCTGATAAAGCCTTCACATGACAGTCATTCTGGATAATTCTGCCTTTTCATAATCGCTGTTGTGGATGGAGCCACACTGTGTGATAAATGTGTTAGCAGCTTTATTCAGAGACTAGAAAAAGTAATTTCACACAAACACACTGACTCTGTTGTTTGCTCATGATTTACTGCAGTAGTACCATAGCTTTCTCCCCCCACACCCACACCCTTTCCCCAATATGCCACCAGTCTCTCTTTCTGAGTTTGCCCATTATTTTGAAACATCAAGAATCCAAGCCTTTGATCAATGTGACCTGATGACGTTATACTTAAAGCAACAGGGAATCTTGCTTCAAACGTTTTAGGATGTCAGCAGGAATCACTGAAAAACAGACACACTGTAGAATATCTTTGCCTTGCAATCATCAGGACAGAATTGCAAGAATACCAAATCCCAAAGGGAGCAACATGCTCACATTTTGGGCCTTTTTCAGTTAAAGAAAATCTGACAGGTTAGCCAGTCCAAAGGTAGGCGGATCAGCCTTAGTAACGTGTCTATCGTGTCCAGGGATGTGTAAGCTATGCGGGTTAGCCATGAGAAATGTGGGTTTATGAGGATAGAGTGGGGGCTGGGTCACGGTCTGGGTAGAATATTCTTTGGAGATTCAGTAAAGACTTAACAGGCTGAATAGCCTCTTTCTGTATTGTAAGGATTCTATGATTCCTTGGTATATGCTCCATGGCAAGACCTTGACAAATCAGAGTTCACTTGTCAACCAATCAATAGCCTCTTCTCATGAAATGTAAATTGTTGTTCCCTTTGGGATTTAATATTCTTGCAATTCTGCCACGATAAATGTAAGGAGTAAAGTTTCAACTGCATGTCTTCTTTATTTTAAGGAATACTCAGTCCCATAACAACAAGTGACTGAATTAATAAATATTTTTTCCAGACATACCCAGTAGGAAAGAAGATGACAAATGCATTTTTGCTACTCATCAAGACCTTGCCATGGGCAAGTCCCTTTTGCTTTTTTTACATTTTTCACTCAAACAATACTGAGAATTTCCTTGGATATTCTCCCACTCCACCTCAATTGTAAACTTGCTGCTGGTTTGGCAATAATGTGGTTTTACAGCTGCCTGTGCAGGGTTTCTGGGTTAGTATGTTTGAGTGTCTGTAAGTCTGCACATCGCAGGACCAACTGCTCCTTCCATTGTGTCCAGGTGGGAAAGCTGACACTTGAGTTTCAGTAGGATTTCCCTGGGTCCCCCGTCCACAAAGTAACCAGGTAATGGCTTATCATCAAATAAAATTATTGGGAGGCCACATACCTCTCTCCATAACTCCATTTTAACCTTGGAATAAAAGAACAGTCTTAAACTTTAATCTTAGTCTAAACAATCATATCAAAACCAATCTTAGAATAGGTCACGGTGGCACAGTGGTTTGATTCCAGCCTTGGGCAACAGTCTGTGTGGCATTTGTACATTCTCCCCATGTCTGTGTGAGGGTTTCCTCACGAAGGGCTTATGCCCGAGACGTCGATTCTCCTGTTCCCTGGATGCTGCCTGACCTGCTGCACTTTTCCAGCAACACATTTTCGGCTCTTTCCTCACGGTGCCCGGTTTCATCCCACAATCCAAAGATGTGCAGGTTAGGTGGATTGGCCATGCTAAAATGTGCTGTAGCATCCTGGGATGTGCCGGCTAGGTGGAATAGCCTTGGGAAATGAAGGGCAACAGGTGGAAGGGTGGGTCTGAGCGGGAAGCTTCTTGGAAGATCGGTGCAGTTTCAATAGGCCAAATGACCTCTATGGAGAAAGTGAGGTCTGCAGATGCTGGCTTATGCCCGAAACGTCGATTCTCCTGTTCCCTGGATGCTGCCTGACCTGCTGCGCTTCTCCAGCAACACATTTTCAGCAAATGACCTCTATCTGAACTGTAGAGATTCTATGAGAATTTATAATAGTCATTACACCTCTTAGAAAAAAAATCATCAAAATATAACATAGTGAGCACATTAAAAATTTTACTATATTCAGAATAGATAATATTCTATTCCTCATTATCATTTGAAAGAAGTAATTTCTCCTCATCTCTGTTTTAAATCTGCTACCCCTCTTCATAAAACAATGACATCTCATTCATTGCCCCACATGCGGTAACATCCTTTCTATGTTTATTTTGTCAAACCCATTAGCATCTTATATACATGAATTAAATTTCTTCTCGTTCTTCTTAACTCTAGAGAGTACAGGTCTAAACTGCTCAATCTCTCTTCATAACACAGACACTTCATTTCTGAAACCTGTAATACCTTTTAACCTCGAGATTCTGCAATTCCTCCTGTTCTTCTGTAAAAACTGACACTGCATTCTCATTATGGGGTTGACACCTCAGTGCAGTTTTTGAATTTCCCTATTTTGGTTGTAACTTCTAAGCCCCATTCACTTCCAAGTTAATGATTTATTTCAATGTCTAAATTTGTAAAGGAGCCCTCAATCTGCCAAACATCTGAATTGTTCTCATCCTGTTGAAATGCAGGATTATTTTTATTTTTACATTTGTTTCCTGCTTTATTCTAACAGTGTTCTGTATGAAGAATCACTGGGTCTGTTTTACTCACTGCCTTCTTTAGTACAAGCAGGTCTTTCTTCTGTTGAGTAAAATGTTCTTTATGAAAACCCTGAATATTAGGTAAATGGTAAGGCACAGAATTCCAGTACACTTTATTTTAGTCAGTTCAGGAATTATTTTCAATTCATTTTGCTTCTCAGTTCCCAATCAGCAGGTTCTTCAGTCTATTCTTTTCTGGTGAATATTAGAACTAAGTTAGGGACGGATCAATTGATTCCTTTCCTCGTCTGGTCACAATATAGATTTGGATTAACAGGGAGATGATCGTGCCAAAGTTACCTCAGACAGTATCAGAAACAAGTTAGATTAGTTCCTCACATCAATGAAGAACCAATTTATTGCAAACAAAACTTAGTCAAGCAAAAATGTAAAAAATGATTAACTGTGGCTAAATCTTACATTTTTTAAATCAAGTTTGTGTTGTGTCATATTTTTAAGGGTTATTTACTCAACGTTGTCTTGTCATATCTTGTTAAGTACATACCCCATCCCAATGGTGTCTACCTCTTCCAAATTTTAGTTGAGCTCTCTTTTTCTGGAGACAGTGGTGTAGATTCAGACTTCTCTTTTAAGAATTCTCTAATTTTGAGTTCTCAACTGTCAAACATTTGAGTCCCACAGGGATCTGTGCTGGGGCCTCACCCTTTTACAATTTATACCGAAACAGGGCAAGTTATAAAGGGAACACGGAGATGGCAGACTAGTTCATTACATAACTTTGATCCTGTTTCCAAAAAGGAGGACTCAAATAATGTTCCATGGTCTAGTGAGAGGGAAGAACTGAGGAATGTTAGTATTTGCAGGGAAATGGTTTGGGGGAAATTGATGGGATTAAAGGCTGATAAATCTGCAAACTCAATAATCTACACCCGAGAATACTTAAGGAATTGGCTACAGAAACACATTGATGAATAAGTGGCTATCTTTCAAGATTCAATACACTCTGGAAAAGTTTCTATGGAGGATAGCTAATGTAACCTCTAATTTAAAAAGGAAGGTAAAGAACTAATGGGAATTATGGCCTGGTTAGTCTGACATTAGTGGTAGGGAAAATATTAGAGTCCATTATAAGAGATTTAATAGCAGAGCTCTTGCATAGGAGGGACAGAATTAATCAGTCAACATGGATTTATGAAAGTGAAATATTGCATGACAAATATACTGAAATTTTCTGAAGCGATTGACATGAAGTTGGTGTGTAAAAACTTGGTCAAACTGTAAAATGGGGAAAGCACTGCGACATCCCTTTAAAAGATGGTGTTGTTTTCGATGTTCAGAGAATTAAAAATGAATGTCTGTAGTCAACAGCTGCAGGTGCTCGAACTGACACATTGTGTCAAAAAGTCATTAGATGGCAAGCCCAAATAGACAATAGTTTAAATTCAGGGATTTGGAGACTAAGGGCCAAATAAATTGAAATCTGATGGTGTTGACAACAGGGGGAGATGGAAAAGAACTTAAAATATTGAGAGATGAAAGTATTTGCATTCTGTCTGAAATTTTACCAGAGCGAGTGATAATCTGTGGTATTATTCCTTCCTGTGAATTCAAGGAAAATAATGGTACCAGATGGAGTACCAGGCCGTGCACTCAGAGCATGTGCAGATCAACTAGCAGAGGTCTTCTCAGACATTTTCAATCTCTCCCTGCAGCAGCCACTGTCCCTGCCTGTTTCAAGAGGGCCATCATCATCCCTGTGCTTAAGAAGGCTCATGCAGCATGTCTCAATGACTACTGCCCATGGGCCCTAACTTCAGTGGTCATGAAGTGCTTTGAAAGGCTGGTCATGACATTAATCAACTCCAGCCTCCCC
The DNA here is from genome assembly GCF_004010195.1 of Chiloscyllium plagiosum. Lineage (NCBI taxonomy): Eukaryota > Metazoa > Chordata > Chondrichthyes > Orectolobiformes > Hemiscylliidae > Chiloscyllium > Chiloscyllium plagiosum. Next base: position 1,178,315 of record NC_057732.1, on the reverse strand, counting down.
ACTGCTTTTGACCCACTCCAATTTGCCTATCGAGCCAACAGATCCATGTCAGATGTCATATCACTGACTCTTCACTCCACCCTAGGACATCTTGAGACCAAGAACAACTACATAAGAATTCTACTCATTGACTACAGTTCTGCATTCAACACTATTATCCCCTCGAGACTGATTACGAAATATAGTGATCTTGGACTAAGCTCAAGGCACAATCAGTGAAGATTGGGGACAATGTTTCATTCGCACTAACACTCCAAGACCGTGTTAGGGAACTGGAGCTGGAGTTGGATGAACTTAGGATCATTCGGGAGGCAGAGGGGATCGGAGCTTTAGGGAAGTAGTAACTCCAAAGATTGCAGACAGATGGGTGACAATGAGGGGGACTGGGAGGAAGCAGCCAGTGCAGGGACCCCCTGCGGTGTTCCCCTCAAGAACAAGTATACCGTTTTGGATACTTGTGGGGGGGGCGACTTACCAGGGGT
>NC_057732.1:1154460-1174601 GCF_004010195.1 Chiloscyllium plagiosum | reverse complement strand
TCATGTTGCAGTTGTATAAAACTCTGGAGTATTGTGTGCAGTTTTGGTCGCTATACTATAGGAAGGATGTGGAGGCACTGGAACGGGTGCAGAGGAGGTTTACCAGGATGTTGCCTGGTATGGTAGGAAGATTGTATGAGGAAAGGCTGAGGCACTTGGGGCTGTTTTCATTGGAGAAAAGAAGGTTTAGGGGTGACTTGATAGAGGTGTACAAGATGATTAGGGGTTTAGATAGAGTTGACCGTGAGAACCTTTTTCCACATATGGAGTCAGCTAATACGAGGGGGTATAGCTTTAAAGTAAGGGGTGCTGAGTATAGGACAGATGTTAGGGGTAGGTTCTTTACTCAGCGAGTCGTGAGTTCATGGAATGCCCTGCCAGTAGCAGTGGTGGACTCTCCCTCTTTATGGGCATTTAAGTGGGCATTGGATAGGCATATGGAGGATAGTGGGCTAGTGTAGGTTAGGTGGGCTTGGATCGGCGCAACATCGAGGGCCAGAGGGCCTGTACTGCGCTGTATTCTTCTATGTTCTATGTTCTAACACCGGAGCCCCCCACAGGGTGCGTACTCAGCCCCCTACTGTACTTACTGTATACCCTTGATTGCGTCACCACATACTAGTCTAATGCCATTTACATGTTCGCTGATGACACCACTATTGTCAGTCTAATCTCAGATGGCAACGAAACAGATTACAGGCGGGAGGTGGAAGACCTGGAAAAATGGTGCACTGAGAACAACCTAGCTCTCAATGCCAGCAAAACCAAGGAAACTCATTATTGACTTTTGGTGGGATGTTACTAATGCCTCCTTACACATTAATAGCACGGAGGTGGAATGAGTGCAGAGTGTCAAGCTCCTGGGAGTGGTCATCCACAACAAGCTTTCTTGGACTCTTCATGTGGATGCACTGGTTACAAAGGCCCAACAACATCTCTTCATCCTCAGGCAGCTGCGGAAATTTGGCATGACGGCAAATACCCTTGCCAACTTTTATAGGTGTACCATCGAGAGCATTCTGTCTGGATGTATCACTACCTGGTATGGCAACTGTACCATTCAAGATCGGAGACGGTTACAGAGAGTGGTGAACTCGGCCCAGACAATCACAAAGGCCAACCTCCCATCATAGAATCCACCTACCAGGTCCGCTGTCAAGGAAAGGTCACCAGCATTCTCAAAGATCCATCCCACTCTGGCAATGTTTTTCTACAATCTCTACCATCGGGGAGAAGGTACAGAAGCTTGAACACACGCACCAGCCAGTTTTGTAACAGTTTCTACCCTACTGTTGTAGGGATACAACAGTGGGGATACAAGACACACAAACTCTTAACAGTCGACTGTACCTGTGGTTTTGTTTTTGCCTCTGTTTACCTCTTTTATTTACTATCTATGCTACTTAACTATGTGATCTGCCTGTATTGCTTGCAAAACAAAGCTTTTCACTATGCCTTTGTACATGTGACAATAAATTCAATTCAATTCAATTCAGGTAGAGAGAGAGATTTAGCATTCCCCTCTGTAAGGTCAGATTGGAAAGTCCACCCAAGACTAGGGAAGTGACAGTCGGAGTGATTGCAAGACTGTGTATTCCAGGAATACAGTTTGCTCTTGGAAAGGACCTAGCTGGATCAAAAGTGGGAATGACGACCCTTATAGTAGAGAGGCCAAAGGCAAACCAGGGAACTGAGGACTTAAAAGAAAAACACCCTGGAATTTGTCTGGACTGTGTGCTAACAACTATAATAAATTAAAGCAAGTAGGAAAACCAAGTGATAGATGAAGCAGTTGAAATCCAGTTAGCTGACAACCTGATGGATGTAATGGTAAAGGAAGAATCTGAGAAGGTGGAGGATCAGGCAGAGGTGCTTAGTTCTGAAAGATTATTGGAATTACAATAAAAAGATGAGGCAATAAAAGACTTATTTAATAAAGGCTATTCAGAAAAGGAACCAGAATGTATTCCTGAATGTTATTATTTCAAGAATAGAATCCTAAGACAAAAATGGAGGCCACAGCAGATTATTACAGGGGAGGAATGGGCAGAAGTGCACCAGAATGTGGTGCCGGTAGCGTACGGACAGGAGGTATTACAGGTAGCACATGAATTCTCTGCAGGAGATCATCTAGGAATGAGGAAGATTCAGGCTAAGAGACAAAAGCACTTCTATTGGCCTGGATTGCATAAGGATGTGGTTGAATTTTGCTGTACCTATCATATGTGTCAAATGGTAGGAAAGCCACAGGCAGTAATAAAGCTAGCGCCTTTGGAAAGCGAACCGGAGAAAAAGGTATAAGTTACTGCACCTCAGAGTGAGGAACCAAATCTGGAAGATTTGGATTTTGATGTGCCTCAGAGTAGATTGACTAATGTGGAGGTCATGAAGGAATGGGATAGGATAGTAAGCTATCTGTCTCAGGACGAAGGAACTGATTTGAAAGGCTTTTTGCAGCGATATAAGGACATATGTAGGAATTGACTGGGAGGACTAATACTGTAGTGAATGAGGGTGATGTAGGGAATGGTGTTCTGATAAAACAGCCCCTACAGGGATGGATCCAAGAAGACATTATCCAGCTGAGTCAAAGTGAGTGGAGTTTGCCGGTCATGTTGGTTCTGAAGCCTGAAGTACTCAACGGTTCTGCGTGGATTATCAGGTCAACATCTTAACAAAATCAGACTCATACCCAATCCCATGGCTGGAGGACTACGTCGAAAATATTGGACAAGACACTTACATTACAAGGTTGGACTTACTGCATGGTCACTGGCAAGTACCTTTGTCAGAGGAAGCAAAAGAAGTTTCTGCATTTGCAACCCCAAATGGGCTATAACAATTTAAAGCAATGCCCTTTGGAATGAAGAATGCACTAGTCACATTTCAAAGACTTATGAAAAGAGTTGTGGCTGGATTAACTAATTGTGCCATCTTTCTTGATGATTTAGTGATCTTTAGTTATTCATGGAAAGATCACATGTGCATTTGGCAGAGCTGTTTGAAAGATTACAGAAAGTGAAACTGGTTCTAAATTTAGATAAAACAGAATTCGTGAAGGCAGAAGTGATGTTCTTGGGACACGACATGGGACATGGAAGGATGACCCCCAAGAAAGTGAAGACAAAGGCCATCAAGGCATTTCCCAGACCATCCTCAGAGAAGGAAGTGCTTTAATCTTTGGGACTGAGCGGATTCTACTGGAGGTTTGTACCAAACATTAGTAATGTGGTGGCACCAGTAACAGATTTGCTGAAGAAGATCAAGGAACATTGGTGGATAGAACAATGCCAAAAGGCATTTGAGAATTTAAAAGCTGTGTTAACCACCACAACAGTTTTAGACACACTAAATTTCTTAAAACCCTTTAAAGATGCAATTGACACCAGCAATGTAGGGGTTGGAGCTGTGTTGTTGCGGGAAGATAATGGTGAATTTGAAAGGCCAATTGGTTATTTTTCAAAGAAACTCAATATCCATCAGAGAAAATAGTCCACCGTCGAAAAAGAGTTACTGGGTTTGGTACTGGCCTTATAACATTTTAATATTTACGTTATGAAGAATGTTTTGGAGACACGGAACATAACTCTCTCACCTTTTTGGAACAATTTAAGGACAAAAATATGAGACTATTTCATTGGAGTTTTACGTTACAGGCATTTAATTTACAAATTGTACATGTTGCGGGTCATAGAAATATGATTGCAGATGCATTATCGCGGGCTTAAAAGAAAATGTGTAGATAAGATGGAACCAGTGTGGTCCAATGTTATGCAGAATTAGTATGAAAGGTATAACTTTAGATTAATGACCGATGTGTCTTGCAACAATGGCATTAAGATTCAGGAGAGAGAAACAAAAAAGCCATTATTTTATTATGATGGTTAATCTTTTTCTTATGGGGAGAAGTATCACAAAGTTGGGATATAAAAACTTATAAAATGGGGAAAACATTACAATGTCCCTTTAAGAGATGGTGTTCTTTTTGGTACTAAGAGATTTAAAAATGAATGCCTGTGGGCAGCAGCTGCAGGTGCTTAAATTAACACAGTGTATCAAAAAACCAGTTCAGTTAGCTGGCCCAAGCAGCATTTCTACCCAGGCAAAAGTTTAAATTCAACCAATTAATTTAGAAAGGACCAATTAAATTCAAATCTGATGGTGTTGACAACCTGAAACCAATCATAAGAATTTGATGTGTTATATTCGGTATACAACAAAGAGGTAAATGGACAGAGAGGGGAGAACCAACTGCCATTTGAAGAGATAAGAAACTTTCCAGCTGCCAGAGACAAAAAGCAACATTTATCTAAAAAGTACACGGCATGTTTAGCGAATATTCTTGACATTGGAAAATGACTGAGAAGGCATTTTGGACAGAAGAAGATACAGAAAGTTTGTGAGGATCCATTCTGTGCGAACTTTGAGACACTAAGTTTTAATTTATTGTTCTAATTACATGGATTTATATAAGTGGGACCTATGTTATTGTAACAGCATTCCAATAGAACCTTGTTTTATTCAGGAATAGGTAGCTCAAGAGGGATTGTTTAGTTTGGTAGTTGTTCTGTTAATTTGTTCACTGTTGGAGTTAGATAGATAAATTGTTACTTGTTGATTATAAAGTATGTGAAAGGATTCCACTTCATTTAACCATTCCTTTATAACAGATTGGGACTAAGAGGTAGGTTATACTACTTGTCATCCCTTCCTTATTAAGTTACAAGGTGAGGTGCTCCTGTCTGGGATTTTTGGTTTTAATGATCAGAGGTGTGTTGACCTCTACTTCGCAATGCTATACTGGTTGTGTTGATAAGAGGGAGCCAATGGATGACATCTACCTGGATTTTCAGAAAACACTCGATAGGGTTAGATTAGATTCCCTACAGTGTGGAAACAGGTCCTTCAGCTCAACCAGTCCACACCGACCCTCCGAAGAGTAACCCATCCAGATCCATTTACGTCTGACTAATGCACCTAACACTATGGGCAATATAGCATGGCCAATTCACCTGACCTGCACATCTTTGGACTCTAACCGGAGCACCCAGAGGAAATCCACACAGACATGGGGAGAATGTGCAAACTCCACACAGACAGTCGCCCGAGGCTGGAATCGAACATGGGACCCTGGTGCTGTGAGGCAGCAGTGCTAACTACTGAGCCACCCTAGTACCACATGAGCATGTAAAATTGGATTGAGAGTGGTTAACTGAAATGGATAAAGTACTGGATGACAGACAGGAGGCAAAGTATTAATAATGGGTCTTTTTCTGAGTGGCAGCCACTGACTAGTAGGTTAAAGTGCTTGGACCCCAACTATTTACAATGTCTATCAATGATTTAGATTAGGGTACTAATTGTAATATCTCCAGGTTTGCAGGGTGGGAGGGTGAACTGTAAGGAGGAAAAGTTGAGTGAGTGGGCAAATACATGGCAAATAAAGTATAATGTGGATAAATGTGAGGTCATCTACTTTGGTAGCAACAACAGGAAGGCAGTTTCTTACCTGAGCTTGGGAAAGGGGGGAGATGTAATAAGACTTGGGTATCCTTGTACACCAGTTGCTGAAAGTAAGCATGCAGATGCAGCAAGCAAGAAAGCAGGTAAAGAGCATGTTGGCTTTCATCGCGAGAGAATTCGTGTACAGGAGCAGGGATGGTTTTGTTGTACTTGTACAGGGCTTCAGTGAAACCACATCTGGAGAATAGTGTGCAGTTTTTTTTATCTGAGACATGGAGGGAGTGCAGTGAAGGTTTCCCAGACTGATTCCTGGGATGGCAGAACTGACATAGGAGGACGGACTGGATTAGTTCTGGCTTTATTTGCTATTGTTTAGAAGAATAGGGAAGATCTCATAGAAACCTATAAAGTTTTAATAGGACTGAATAGGGTAAACACAGGAAGGATAATTCAAAAGACCACGGAGTCCAGAAACTAGGGTCACCATCTAAGGATATGGGATAGGCATTTAGGACTGAGAAGAGGAGAAATTTCTTCACCCAGAGAGTGGTGAGCCTGTGGAATTCTCTAACCAAATGGCTATGACCAAAACATTGAATGTTTTCAAGAAGGACTTAGATGTAGTTCTTAGGGGTAAAGGGATCAAAGTGTATGGGGAGAAAACAGGAACAGGGGACTGAATTGGATGATCAGCCATGATCATATGGAATGGAGAGGTGGGCTGGAAGGGCTGAATGGCCTATTTCTACACCTATTTTCTACATTTGTATGTTCTTTCCTTCAAAAAGTGTTACTTCCAAGATGTTCAAGACACTTTCAACTGATGATATTGTCAGATTATAACTCATCTTCACAAAGCAAGGGTGACATCATTTTTAATGTTTTAATTTTTGAATGCTCTCTTGTAGCTCCCGATGGGTTGTAGTTGTCCTTTCAGTTTCAAAGTGAGCCTTTCCTTTGTTCCATCATTAGTTTTAAGTCCTGCTGCTATCTGCTTTGATCCCTCTTGCTCAGGTTCGATCTGTATATGTGAACCAGACTGTTTTAATCCATCTCCCATTGCTCTTTACACTTTGTTGTCAGTCTGAGATTCTGATGTCCCTTTAAGATGAGCAGTTGGAAGGTTTTGAGTCTTTGATTGAAATGGTGGTTGCTGCAACAGGATTTCAGACACTTGTGGATCTTTTACGTCACTTGCATTTACTTATAAATTTCAGTTTTACCAGCTTTGTCAGTCTTTGTTTGTAACTCCAGCCAAGCCATTTCCCTATTTCAAAAATCATTACCTTTAATTTCGAACATAGAAACAAAGAGGAGAAAGTGAGGACTGCAGATGCTGGAGATCAGAGCTGAAAATGTGGTGCTGGAAAAGTGCAGCAGGAATGAGGAAAGTGCATTCCTGAAGAAGGGCTCATGCCCGAAACGTCGATTTTCCTGCTCCTTGGATGCTACCTGACCTGCTGCGCTTTTCCAGCAACACATTTTCAACATAGAAACAAACTCTATTATTACAGGACTAGAGGCTAGGTCATACTTTGACAGAATCACAAAACTGCTACAGTGCAGAGATAGGCCATTTGGCCCATCATGCCTGAACTGGTTCTATCCTCTAGTGCCAATCTCCTGTTTTTTCCGATATTACTGCACATCATTTTTAACCATCCAGTGCCCTCTTGAATATCTAAATTGTACATGCCTCCACAAAATTTCCAGGCAGTGCATTCCAGACCTTAATTATTCACTGTATGAAAAATGTTTTTCCTCACATCATCCTTGCTTCATTTTTGCACATCACTCTAAATTCATGCCCTTTTGTTCATTTTAATTTTTCAAGCAGAAACAGCTTCTCCCTATTTACTCTATCCAACTCACTGAAGAGTTTGAAAATCTCTCTCCGATCTCCTGTCAGTCGTCTTCTCTCCAAAGAGAACAGTCCTACTGCTTCAAAATACCCTCACAGCTGAAATTTCTCATTCGTGTAGATCACTTCTGCACTCTTTCCACTGTCTTCGCATCTTTCCTATAATGTGACACCCACAAATGTACACAATACTCTAGGTGAGGTCTAACAAGTATCTTGTATTAATTCACCAGACTCTCCTTGCTCTATTTCATCTTGAATTTCAACATTTTAAATGATCTCAATGTAATGGAATCTCCATAATTTGACTAATTCAATACATTTTTATACTGTGAATCTTCTGGAGGGAGATACCCATCACCTAACACTGTTAGTGATTGAGATGACCCTGTACCTCCCTTACCCCTACACCTCACCCACCGCATGTCCCTTACCCATCACCCATTTACCTGTCAGCCCACCCCTTCATCCATCCCATCCCCTCACCAACCTTGCACCATTGCCCTACTCACTTACCAATCAATCACTCCATTTCCACCCCCACATACTTTCCACCCTAACTCATTACCCACTCCAAACTTTACCTCCTTTACCCATGTGCTGTTGTACCTTTTACCCATTCACTGTCATCTGAATGCCTACCCCAACCCCATACCCATCTGCTAGGCAACACCATTACCTACATGGCACAGTCCACCTTACCCATCCACCACCCTATCGTCTTACCCACCTTCCATAAACACCGACATTGCCACGTTTTAAACTGTGCCCACTTCCTGGAGTACAGCAGTAATTGCTGTAACAAGGGATGTGACCTCTGATGCTGTCCATGCAGTATGTTGGACTGCACCTGTTGGGGTGGATTCTGCTGATAAACAGGCAAAACCGACAAGATAACTTCTTACCTAACCTGGGTGGGAGTCCCTATGTCTAACCCAAATTGGAAAGTTTGGCCCATCCCAATTTGTCTGTCTATTTCATGGAACAAAAATGGGGAAACACAAGTCTTTTATTTCCTATATTGTGATATTTTACAGGAGCAAATACTTTACAAGCTACCAATTTTTGCAAACCCCAACCACTCATAAATAATTCTCTGGGGACATGGTATCCAATTCCTCAGTGTGATAGTTTTCCTTTTTAATTTCCACCAGTCAGCTCTGGTATGTCCTCATCACAAAATTAGCATATTGCCTCCTTGAATAGTCTTTTCTTTACTACTCTGAGGAGTATTGGTATCTTAAATCCTGGTATCCTCCTCAATCTTATATCTCCTGATTTCTTTGAAGACCACAGCTGACAGCTACTCACATGCTTGTGAGACGAGACATAGTCGATCTTTAAAATGCTATGGTCTTCGAGGTGCGGCCTGATTCTTAATGAGACACTATTGCAAATTCCTTTGTAGTTATTGTTTGAAACCTTGTTCAACCTTGACGCCATCTGTCAAGTCACATTTCCTTTTCTCCAATCAATTCCACAGAAGTCTGATTCTGTTTCTTTTTCAGGTTTCTACATTCTTCCACATAAGTGTCTGGTCTGAGCACATACACAGTACCATGGTGGTTTTCACTCTAAAACTGTAGCCCTGAAATAAACTTAGCAGTAGAATGGACCAACATTCTTTTGGCAATTGTAACTTTGTAGCAATTCTCTCAAATGAAATAGGGATGTGAGATTGATTTAGGGCTGAGGAGAGAGATCAGGAGTGAGGGATCAGATTAGGGTTGATGTAGGGTAATGTGGAGAGTGCAGTTCAGTAGGATTATTTTAGAGATTGTTACAGGACTATGGGGAGAGAGGGTGACATTGGGAATAGTTTGGGATTGATACAGGGCCTTGGAGACAGATCTGGACAGTGGGATTAATTTGGGATTAATACAGCGCCTTGGGGAGATACGGCAGGACAGTGGATGAGTTTGAGTTTGATTCAGGGCTATGGAGAGAGGAGGGCAGTGGGATTAATTTGGGATTGATGCAGGGCTGTGGGGAGAGAGTGGGACAATGGGATTCATTTGAGATTGATGCAGGACAATGGGGAGAGAGTGGGACAGTGGATTAGTTTAGGGTTGATATACTAAAATGTCGGTCCATTTCTTCCTTCTGCAGTACAAGAATTGTTTTTCTCCTGGTTCATCTCATTATTAGGACAAACTTGATATACATCACTCAATTAAAACGCCCTCACATTTAACCCTCACAGTGGTGCTTGCTATTGATACCAGCAAACACTGTACTGCAGCTGGGGCAAGCCTCTTCCATTCAAGGCAATCTGATTTGAACATCCACTGATCGAAGTCGATGCTGGTATAGGTATTGCTCTTACACTTTGTGGACAGTGCACTTAATCAAAGTGAAATCCCCACAAAGGAGCTACAAGTATTTGTCTCCAGGCACTATGACCTTTAATGTTGTGACCATGTTTGTATTCCTCTCTGTGGGCTGTGGAACAATTCAATAGAAGGTTAATCATCTCTATGTTATGTGAAGATCATTACACATCACTGGACATTGCTCAGAGATCTGAGGTCCTGCCATGGGAATCAATCAATCAGTGTGAGTCTCTATTTGTTTGGTGTGTTCTCAGCTGTTACTGACATGGTGACTTGTAATTCTGTCTCCCCACAAATAATTGAGAATATTAATGGCACACATTTGTTTGTTGGTGTGTTGTTAAATGGTTCTTCTCAATCTCTGCTCCCCAAATGTCCATTGTCAGCATTAGAGGGAGATGAGACAAATGGGTTATGGAGCCTGTTAGGATCCTGAAGTCTTTTCTGTTGCCCCTTGGTGATGTGAAAGGTGGGGAGTTTTTTTTTGTCAATGATGTGCTAATACAACAATACAGGTTTGAGACTGGAACCTCTCTATTTCTACCTGCTGGTCAGTGTGATTGCTTCCTGTGTCAGTCATTCTCTCAAAGTGAGAACCTGTCATCATAAGCTAATTCTCTGCCTTAGTCTTGTTGCTTAAGTAAATGGTTTTGAAGTTTCTTTGCTTGTTGCTAAATGATGCATCTCTCTTAGTATGAGTGGAGATGGCAGATTGTACGTTGTTCCAGATCCCAATCCGAAGTAGCTGGATCCTGAATTATCCCATGGTGGATAGAAAATTTGAATGTAAATGGGAAGCACTGGTTAGAGAATCCTCTGTGAGAACAGATACAGACACAGGGTACCTTTCTGAGCTACTGTCACCAGTGACTAGTGAGCTGAAGGCTTTGTCCCTGTGCTGTACTATTCTATGACTGGTTTCGCCATTGGCTGGGGTACATTGTACATAGCCCATGAACAGGGCATCTTACAGCCCTCCCAAAATGCCATTCCCTTGGCTATGATGACAGTCAATCCAGTAATGCCCATGCTGTGCCCCATCTGAAAGTTAAGTTGCCCCTCAGTGTTTCTTAATCACAGATCACAGTTCTTCCCTCTGCCTCCAACACCCCAATCAAATCAGTTACTCTCTCCAAAAGTAAAATACTGCACATGCTAGGAACCTGATAAGAATAGAAAATGCTTGAGAAGTTCAGCATCTACGGAGAGACAAACAAATGTTTCAGTCACCTGACTGTTTAAAGCCTCCATTTTTTTTCCCCTTACTTCCCTGAAATTAATCAGGATGTTGCTGTGTGTTAATGTAGTATATACATTTATGTTGTACATTGTATGGTGTTATAGTCCATATGAGAGAAGAGGAATGACCTGGTCAATACTTATTCTTCAAACTGCATCACAAAGCCCAGTTTACCTACTCATTGTTGCCTGGTGGTGATGTGTGCAAGTCAGGTTTTGCAACAGAGACTACATTTCAAGGGGAGCTCACTTGTCAGCAAGAGTGTTGAGCTATCCTTGTTTGTGAAAAGTGTCATATCAATGCAAGTCTTCTTTTCTTTGTTCTTCCAAGAAACACCATGTGAATATAGATGATAAAAGATTTAAACACAATGAGGAGGGCTCTCCATAAAACCTGGGTACATTGTGAATTTGTTACAGTAAATTTGCAACAACGGAGTAGTCCAAGATATTGAAACAAATGATTAATTACAGGAAAAAGTTAAATATCATTGAAATAGTAGCTATTCCACATTGACTCAAATATTCACAGTCAGGTTCATTGTGTCTATACGGCCTTTGCTCAGATTATCCCAAAACTAATCCCACTTTCTATCCATAGCCATGTATCAACCCAAATGAATATCTTTATTCTAGTCTTTCCCAAAACCCCTGCATCAATTCCAAAGTAAATGCACATTTTCCATTGTTCTAAACTCCTTTGGAATGAGCCTATCCCCATAAAACAACATACTCATTCCAGGTACTAGGAAAAGTGAGGATTGCAGATGCTGGAGAGTCAGAGTGGAAAAGTGTGGTGCTGGATAGCACAGCAGGTCAGGCAGCATCGAGGAGCAGGAGAGTCAATGTTTCGGGCTTAAGCTCTTCATCAGGAATGTGGAGGGGAAGGGGGATGAGAGATAAATATGGGGATAGCACTGGGAGAAAGGTAGCTGTAAAGGTGATAGGTGGATGAAGGTGATGGATAATAGTGACAGGTCAGTGACCAGGGTGGAGCAGATTGGTGGGAAGGAAGATATAGAGGTAGGACAGGTCAAGACAGTGTGCCAAGTTGGAGGGATGAGGTGGGGGGACGGGAGATTTGGAATCTGGTGAAATCAATGTTGATGTCTTTGGTTGAAGGGGTCAGATGAAAGATGAGGCGTTCTTTCTCCAGATGTCAGGTGACTTGGATTTGGCGGTGCAATCTTGTAAACCTCCTGTGAATTGCCTCCAACATTTGACATCCTTCCTTAATTATGGGAAGACCAAAACTGCACACTGTATTTGAGATGTTGTCTCACCAATGCCTTGAAAAACTGAAGAATAACATGCTCAAGTTTTCGTTAAGTTCCCCTCGTAATAAAGGATAGCGTCCAATGAACTTTCTTGATTGCTGTACCTGCAAACTAACTTTGTGTGACACATGCACTGGAACAGAGATTCCTTTTACACCTTGGAATCCTGGAGTCATTATCCACTTTCATTCTTCCTGCTAATGTGAACATCTTCTTGTTTTTTCATATTGTACTCCACCTGCCAGATGTTTGTGCACACTCCCACAACCTATCTATATTCTTCTTCACACTCCTTATGTCTTCTTCATAACATATTTTCCTACTTGTCTTGGCATCATCTGTGATTTAGCCATCATGCTTTTGCTTCCTTCATCTAAGTTATTGATGTAAACTGTAAAAGGTTGAAGCCCTGGGAGACTGCATTCATCACAGCCTGCTAATCAAAGACAGATTCATATATATGCTCTCTGTTTTCTGCCAGCCAGCTGATTTTCTATTGTTGTTACCATGTGACCCTCTACACTATGGGCTTTCATTTTCTGCAATAACCTTTGGTATGGCACCATACCAAATGCCATCAGAAAATCCCAAACTAATCCCTCTTCATGGCCCTGTTTGAATCCCAAGCTAATCTCCCTGGTGTTGGATTAGGGTGGACAAAGTCAGAAGTCCATTTGGGAGTAATACAGGACCATGCTGCTCCGTCGTCAGGTGATAGAGCAGCGCTCTGAAAGCTTGCAATTTCAAATAAACCTATTGAACTACAACCTGGTGTCATTTGACTTCTGACTTAATCTCTCTGTATCACTCTCTTCTCATGGCCCTGTATTACTCCCAAACAAATCCCATAGCCCTACTCCCTCATGGCCCTGTCGCAATGTCCCATAGACTTGGATTAATCCCAAACGATTCCCAATTTCCCACTGTCTTTCAACAGCCCTGCATTAATTGTAAAATAAGCCCACTTCTCCAATTCTTCCTGGTAGCCAACTCCCCATAGCCTTGTATCAATCTCAAATAAATCTAAATGCCCCATTCTCTCCTCATTGCCCCCGGTATCAAATTCAAATTACTCCCAATGTCCCATCTCTTTGTATCTTGTTCGCATTCAAATATTTGTCTACTTGCCCTAAATAAAATGCAGTGAACTGCATTCATGAACTCTATTAAACCACGGGAGGAAAGAAAAACCTTGTTTTATTTTTATTCATCCTGCTTCCTCAATCATTCAGTACTTGAATTTTTGATCCATGTTTGGGCCCGTGATGAAGTTCCACTCAAATTTATCTCCATGTAATGTCTTGACATTTTCTTAAATGAAGGGATTTACAAGTGGTCGATGGTTTTCAGACTTTAAATTAATGATAACAAAGCCTTTGATTTATACCACTCTGACACCTTTCTCTAGCTAGGTTGCAGTTTAATTTATTTCTTTGTTGTTTTGCTCACAATTTGATATTGGAACTTTTTTTCCTATTGTCTTAATGGTTGTCAAGTTTTAATTCATCACTGAGATGTCATCGTATTCAGGAATGCCTATTTCCTGGGTGCTATGAGGTTTGGAATGTTCTAATATGTGTGTACTGGCACCCAAGCTTCATTGCGAGGTGCACTGAATAACTGTCTGCCAGGAGAGTAAGAAAGGCACAGCCAGATGCCTTCTTTATCTTCTTGTGTAATCATTTCTGTCAGAAACTGTTGGACTTTTCTGTATCGTTTATCTGTTTGCCAGTTCTGTAGAGTTTTCAGCATAAGTTTCAGGCTGCAGAGAGGAAACAGTAAAGGCACAGAACTTCACTTGCTTCAATCTTGGGTTTATGTCGTTCCAACAAAAGTGACCAGGGAAATCAATTCTCAATCAACCTTCTCAGAGTGTGCACTTTGCACTCTGAGTAAACTCCCTTGGGGATGAAGCTCAGCAGAACTGACATTACCCTGTGAGACAGATTGGGAGGCAAGAATCCTCTGAAAATAGCACGCAAAGTGCAATAACTCTACCGAGGCCAGAATCCTGTCACCAAGTCACCCTTTATTTAAATGGGGAGAACCTTTGACACTGAGCCAGCTCCCTTAGAGTGAACAGGGATGTCTGACCCTCCTGTTTATATCTGTCAGCCAGGGCTCCCTGTTTGGATCAGGTTAACAGTCTCAATCAAGGAACTCATATTCTATGAGGTCCACCATTACAATCAGGATATCCCTCCCCCTCTAAGTCTGAAAACATAGGCTGGTGTTTTTGATTAGATTACTTACAGTGTGGAAACAGGCCTTTTGGCCCAACAAGTCCACACCAACCAGCCAAAGTGCAGCCCACCCAGACCCTTACCCCTACATTTACCCCTTCATCTAACACTACGGACAATTTAGCATGGCCAATTCACCCAACCTGCACATTTTTGGAGTGTAGGAAGAAACTGGAGCTCCTCCTGGGACATTTTAGTACTAGGTCAGGTTCCTCCAACTCTGCTTCTGAAACAGACAGTGTCTAATGCACAGCGTCTAAAGCACATTAATTCACCTCTCATGCCCAGAGGGTCTTGGAAGAAACTCATTTTCCCCTTCAGGTGGCAAAGGCGTTGAGGTGGCCACATCTAATATGTCCACACAGATTCCGAGGTATCCTCAATGCTTGATGGAAAGCGAGAACCCTCAGGTCCCTCAAGTTAGAAAGGTTGTGAAGGAGCCGGGCAGGTTTTGCTCCTGCACCATTTTCAAGTTTGCAGCTTTCATATGGTCCACGTACTTGTTCTGGACCATCGTACCTATCTGGTCACTGGACATGATCTTGCATCGACCGTGCTTCTTGCCCATGCAGGGCCATTTCTGTGGTTTCTACACAAGTTTGCCCCCTGAAGTAAACTGTCTCTCTCACTTTAGTGGAGTCTTGTGTCCAGCATTGATGCTCCTGATGTCGTTTTACCCTACACCTCTACGTCTAGGAATATCAGATTTAATCTGGTGTGGAATCTTCTCCCCATTAGCAACTCTGCTGGAGTTATCCCTATAGTTGTATGAGAGATGGTCCTGTAATCAATAGGAACCATGATAGTTTAGTATCTAGTGAAGCTGTAGACTGTTTCTTAGGCCTGCCTTCAAAGTTTGGATTGCTCTTTCTACCAGATCATTGTATGATGGATGGTATGAAGTTGTCCTTATATGACAACCATTTGAGTTTAGTAAATAAAGGCCTGTTATCTGTGACCAACTCTTCCAACAGTGTGTATATTGCAAAAGACATGGTTACATGTTTGAAAAATGAATTCTATGCTTGTCCAGCCACTTTGAATGGGCATCCATAATGACTAAGAGCATCGTGCGCATGAAAGGACCTGCATAGTCCAATGTTCACCCAGCCATTCCAATGAATGCAGTGACCTTGGTGGCAGTAATTGTTGTCCATGTTGGCACTCTGGGCACTGCCCCACCAATGTCTGCATCCAGTCCTGGCCACCAGACATAATTTCTTGCCAACATCTTTATTTTGGAAACCCATGGACAGAGTGGGTGGAGTTCAGCCAGTATCCCGTGGCCGCCTTTGGTCGGGACAATCACTCATATTCCCCATAATAAAAGGTTTTAGTTCTGGTTGTGATGACATTTTGGTTTCCCCCGTCACCACCAGCTATTTCAGTTTGTCAGGATCAGATCTTTCTGTGTCCAAAGTTTGATATTGGAAGTGTGTCCAGAAAATTTAAAACCATTATGGACTCTTCCAGTGGTGGTACTACTGGTGGTGTGTTGGCCAACGGGAGGTGGCTCAATGCATCCTCATTTGCTACCTGGCCACCCAGGCAGTATTCCAACTTGTAATTATATGCACTTAGTATTAGAGCCTACTACTGAATTCTGCCTGAAGCTATGGGCAGCACTGCCTTGTCCTTTTGAAGTAGACCTTGCAGGAGTTTGTTGTCCATTATTATGTCCGTAAAGGTATTGGTGGAACTTCCTGACCCCAAATATGACTGCCAATCCTTACTTCTATATCTGGGCACATATACACTCTGCATTACCCAAAGTCCTGGATTTTGGTTCATATGCTATTGAGCATTCCTCTCCCTTGGGCCTCCTTTGAGCTAATACTACTCTGATGCCATACAGAGTGGCATTGCATGTCAATATCAGATCTCACTTGGAGTCATAGTGTGCTAACACCTAACAGGATGATAGCTGTTTCATCACTTCCCTGAAAACTATGGTTTGGCTATGCAACCGTTTCCAAGGCTGACTCTTTTTTAAGATGTAGAGGTGCCAGTGTTGGACTGGGATGGACAAAGTTAAAAATCACATAACACCAGGTTATACTCCAAAAGGTTTATTTGGACTTGTACCTCCAAATAAACCTTTGTTAAGAGATTAGATTACTTAGTGTGGAAACAGGCCCTTCGGCCCAACAAGACCACACCGACCCGCCTAAGCGCAACCCACCCATTCCCCTACATTTACCCACCTCCCTAACACTATGGGCAATTTGGTATGGCCAATTCACCTGACCTGCACATCTTTGGACTGTGGGAGGAAACCAGAGGAAACCCACGCAGACACGGGGAGAATGTGCAAACTCCACACAGTCAGTTGCCTGAGTCGGGAATTGAACCCGGGTCTCTGGTGCTGTGAGGCAGCAGTGCTAACCACTGTGCCACCGTGCCGCCCCTGATGCTGCAAAGGTGCCTAGATGGCTGCCAGGTTACATATGTATCTTCTGTAATAATTCACCAGCTCAAGGAAAGACCTATGCTCCAGTACAGATGTAGGAGCTGGGGCAGCTTTGATCACCCTCACTCTGTAGTCTGGATGTAGTCTGGTCGTGTCAAATCTGTGGCCCAACTAGATTATTTGGGATGCCTGGAACACATATTTTTTCTCTTTTAGACCATAGGACCACCTAAGAGAAACATGTAAGGACTAAGTCCAAGTACTCTTAGTGCTCCTTATGAGCATGTCATCTAGATCAATCAGAGCCTGGTGTAGACTTTATAAAATGTTCTCCATTGTCCACTGAAGCAAAACCAATAGTGTCCCAGAATTAGATAAGGCTTTGGGTTGTAATATTCCTTAACTAAATCCAACAACTCTTGAAAGATTTTAGTATCTGGTAATGCAGGGAAGGTAAGACTCCTAACAACCAATAAAGCTGCAGATCCACAAGCTGTCAGGAGAATTGCTGGTTGCTTTTCATTTGCTGCAACGTCATTTGCCTGGAAAAAAAACCAATGCATTCTTCCCACATATTGGGCTCAGTGTTCGATAGCAAGATTGAATGATTGAAGCTTCCCAAAGAACGGCATGATGCCAGAAATGCTTACCCCAACTCAAAAATGACTGTTGCTAGCAAATTTCTTCAGGAGTGTGCTTTTCTCTCATCATCACTGAAATAACTCTACATTTGCCGGTATCCCCAAGTCAACTTTTTTTTTCCACACGTGGAGAGGCTTTGCTACTGATCCAGCTCCCTTACAACCATCTCTCGGAGTGAACAGAGTTTATAACACACCTGTTCTTTTGTCCTTTTTTTTTCTTTGATCTTTTTAAATTTTTTTTTGAATCTCATTTTTATTCTTCTTCTTTTTCCCTACACTACCGCCTAACTGCAGTAGTGCTTATGTTTTCCCCAGCACTCATATTGTGTGTGTGTGCAGGTGAGACACAGTGAAAGACAACAGGGTGTACAAACTCTTATTCAATTCCCACCACCAGGAAGAAAGGAAGCACCCAAGTGACCAGTGACAAGCAGTGCCCTTCTCAGGGAGCAATGCTGCATGATCAAACAGTGAAGGGGAGCGCAGGGATTAAATCAACACTTTTTTTTTATTTTATTAAACAATTATGAAACATTTTACAAAACAGTTTACAAAAAAAAGTTAACATTTACAGCTGTATACAAGAGACAGCAATTTTACAAGGGAGAGGAGCAGCAAAACCAGGCTCCAAACCATACCGTTCAACCAGTTTACAGGGAAATGAGGACAAACCTCAAATCCCAGTTTCACATATAAAAGACAGTGACAATAACATTTGTACATAAAAGGACAATCCAGTTACATAAAGTGCATACAATACAGACCCAGCAAGCCCCCGTCCCTCCCATTCTAAGGCAGCCCACCCCTACCCACCTTCCGGCTCTCGGTCCACCCCATGCCTCTTCCAGTTATTGGTCCCCCTGACACACCTTTTGACCACCTCTAAGGCAGCCCGGCCCGGTACCTGCCCGGGGTGACAGCAGTCAGGACAGCTACCCGCCTTCTGGCTCTCGGAAAACACCCGAGTGGCCAGTGACAAGCAGTGCCCTTCACAAAAGGGCAATGCTGTGTGATCACTCACTCCTGTTTATTTTTTTTCTTCTTTTTTTTCAAATTGCATTGTGTGTTTTTTAGATTAGATTACTTAGTGTGGAAACAGGCCCTTCGGCCCAACAAGTCCACACCGATGGTTGTAAGGGAGCTGGATCAGTAGCAAAGCCTCTCCACATGCGGGGAAAAAAAAAGTTGATTTGGGGATACCGGCAAATGTAGAGTTATTTCAGTGATGATGAGAGAAAAGCAACTCACCCAGATCCAGTCCCCTACATTTACCCCTTCACCTAACACTACGGGCAATTTAGCATGGCCAATTCACCTAATCTGCACATTTTTGGACTGTGGGAGGAAACCGGAGCACCCAGAGGAAAACCACGCAGATACGGGGAGAATGTGCAAACTCCACACAGACAGTTGCCTGAGGTGGGAATTGAACCCGGGTCTCTGGCGCTGTGAGGCAGCAGTGCTAACCACTGTGCCACCGTGCCACCCACTCCTGTTTATTTTTTTTTATATCTTTTTTCTTTTTTTTTTCCTTTTTTTTAAATTTTAACCCCAACACTACCACCTAAGTGCAGTAGTGCTTATTTTATCCCCAGCACCCATGGTGTGTGTGTGCACAGGTGTGAGATACAGTGAAAGACACAAAGTGCACGAATCACGCCTGTTTATATCTGTCAGGCAGGGCTCCCTGATTGGACCAAACTAACAGCCTCAATCAGAAAACTCATATTCCATGAGGTCCATCTGACTAACCGCCCCTCCCACCTTCCGACCGCTCTAAGGCCCCACTCCTGTTTATATCTGTCAGGCAGGGCTCCCTGATTGGACCAAATTAACAGCCTCAATCAGAAAACTCATATTCCATGAGGTCCATCTGACTAACCTCATTACAATCACTACACAAAGGTGTCAGTAAGGGAATCTAAATTCTTCCTGCTACTCCAGATCATTCCAAACTGTGGGAGTGGGTGGGGCACAGCTACCTACTGAGCAGTTAAAGTAATTCATGAGACGAATGACTTCACATCCTCATTAGCAATTGAGCACAACAATCCCATCCCGGGCGGCACAGTGGTCAGCACTGCTGCCTCACAGTGCCATGGACCCAGGTTCAATGCCTACCTCAGGCAACTGTGTGGAGTTTGCACATTCTCTGCGTGGCTTTCCTCCGGATGCTCTGGTTTCCTCCCACTGCCCAAAGATGTGCAGGTTAGGTGAATTGGCCATGCTAAAATTGCCTATAGTGTTAGGTGAAGGGATAAATGTTGGGGGATGGGTCTGGGCGGGTTGCTCTTCGGAGGGTCGGTGTGAACTTGTTGGGCTGAAGGGCCTGTTTCCACACTGTAACTAATCTAATCTAATCAGAAGGGGCCAGCCAATTAACAGGTTCCAGGGAGGGAGCTTCCCTTTTATGGCTACTCGGTGGTCCCACAGTTAGACACATTGGAGGTACTGGTGACCCTACTGATCTGACATGCAGATAGCTGGTTCACACATCCACCCACCTGTGCCAGCCACCTGGATAATAACCTGCCTGGCCTCTGAGGACACCTCAACATGGAATGTTTTCTTCCTCTTCCTGCAGTGGTCACCTCTGTCAAGGTGGCCAGGCCATTGTGCTGCATGAGGTGAGCCATCATCCTCAATTGGGTGGCTTTTTTTATTGATTCAT